>NC_081770.1:200000-433594 GCF_963082965.1 Carassius carassius | reverse complement strand
TCAGTTTATTTATTACAATTAGTAAGTAAGCAGTTCAAATATTCTACAATTACTGTGTAAGTATCAAATAAAGTATAAATGTGAGTAAGTAGTTTGCTCAAGGCAATATCAGCGATGGTTCTGGAGCCGGAGAGATCTTCAGGTCTCGAAGCAGTATCTGATTTCATCATCACTTCAGTCTTTTATAGACTTCAGGTGGATCCCAATCAGGGTTCAAAATTAACATTAAATTCATTTTGGCGGGTGTTAATAAAAACTTACTAGCCAGTTTGGCCGATGATGCATGAGGCTCTGTTCTCGGTCATTTATCCCCTGGAAGCACTTCCTACATTTCCCATGAACACTGTGCCGTAATGCTACACGATGACGTTTCATACGCCCATTGACTGCACGCAGTTTGCAATGAAACCAGCGCGAGAAACCATGGAAACGAACGGAGCGTCCATCAGAAAACACAAGGAAGAAGAACTAGGAGGGAGTTAGTTAAAATACATGTGTGAATGGTTGTTAGCACTAACAGTTACTAAACTAGGAGCTACGTGGAGCGCAGCTTACCTTTGTCCGGATTACTGTATTACTGTATACTGTTTGTCGGCTTTATGATCTGCAGCTCCTGAACCCATCCATTTGTGAACTGCACATGAGACTCCAATGACTTGTAGCTTCGGGACTGTTCTGAAGTGTAGGTGCTCACAAAACAAACAAGGTAGCCAAATATATTTCATATGGATTCAAACCGTTAATAGTGCCGATTTTGTCCACATACCGGTCCCTGGCATCCCTAAAATGATTTGATTTCAGGTTGTGTTGGTGTGCTTTCACCTCACTATAAATAAAAATAAATAAAAAGATGCCCATCCATCTATCTCAGCACAACTGTAGACCTGGGCCTAAGCTGAGAGCAGAGCTGGACACAGACACCAATGAGGGAGTCCTCCTGAAGCCTACTGATGTCGACCAGCATGACAAGGCAAAGAAGGAGCTCATCTAGTTCACCACTGCTAGATTTAGTGATGTGAACAGTGGTGTCCTGCAGGAGATGCGGCTGACCAGTTTCCAGTGCTGGCCAGAGGCAGACACCAGTTCAGGTTAGCAATTCAAATGTAGAGACCAAATCTTCATCAGTCACTTCCGACCTCTTTTACTGTCTGCTGGAGTGAATGTGGAGTTGATCCCTGATCAATGGACAGTTCTCAAGACTGAACTTCACACAGCAGGAGGTACTTGATGTTTGAGGAAAAAAAAACATATGTATTTTTTTTAAACAAGTGCGTGAAAAGTTCCTAAGCTCTATAGAAAGCTCTAATATTGTGAGACAGTTTTATTTTGTTTATCAGGAATCAGAGTAAATGTAATTTGTTAAAGGCACAATCCAAATTTGATGCCATCTTTTAATAACTAAAGTTGCATTTGAAAATGTATAATTGTTTGCAAATGCATAAAGCATATTTTCTGTCTCACCCTGCTGCAGGAACCTTTGAGAAGACCTGGCCTACTGTGAACAGAATACTGCGCCATCATGTCCTGATGTGCTTGATGTTTCTGATGCTCTCCTCACAATCCCTGTTACTACAGCTGACTGTGAAAGAGGGTTCAGTGTTATGAAGCAGGTAAAGAGTGACTGGAGCTCACGCCTAAAAGATGAGACCCTCTCTGACCTCCTTAAACCCAGTTGTGCTCACCTGACATCACAGACTTTGATCCAACCACAGCCATTGACATCTGGCATGCTGACAGTTTGTGCTCACGCAGGCCTGACTTTCTGCACAAACACCGAACAAAAGGAATAGAGGGTGGCTCAGATTCTGATGGCACCTCTGAAGAAGAAGAAGAGCTCTGAAGACGTGATTCAAATGATATATGAAGTGTTTGCACTTTCTGTGCATATTTTGTTGTATGCATTGTACTTTATATGTGTTTTTCATGCCAACAATGCTAATAAAATGATCAAATGCATTCAGTGGCACACATAATTTATCTTATTTTCACCGGGGAAAAAATGGCTAGTGGAAATTCTCTCTAAGTACAAGCATCAAAGCACAGTCATCCCTCAACAGCTCATTTACAAACTGGTCCAGCTGTATTTAATATTTAATCTGTATCTATCTGTATTTTTAGGTTCTACTGTTAGTGTTATCTGTATGCACCATAAGCCTGAGAGTAACGCAATTTCAATTCTCTGTATTTATGTACTGTACATGTGGAAGAATTGACAATAAAGCAGACTTGACTTCATTATAGTCTGATAAACCATGTTATTTGCTTCTAACAAATTTATTTCTGAATTTGTACATTCCTATTGTTTATTATTTTCTTTTCTTTTTTATTTTTAATACAGAACACCACTTTTTTAGTCTTTAATATGGGATGATTCTCTTTTCAGCCCTCAGCTGGACAAAGTTATGATGGAATCAAAGACCAGTTGGACATCGAGCCTAAACACAATAAAGAAGCAGAAACTGTAGAACAAGTATTAATACTGTACCCTAATATGAATTGAAATAATTTAAAGTAAGAAATAAATACAAATCTCTGCATGTGTGACATTTGAAGTGAATATGATAGATAACAGTCCAGGAAGAGTGAAAATAATAATGCAGTGTTTAAATGTATTAGGTGTAATATCCAGGCTCCAGTACAGCAGGTGGCAGTAACTGTTCAGCTCGCTCGAGATCCTCCAGTAAAACCCACGAAGAAGAAGAAAACGAAAGTAACTGCAGAAAACACGCAGATAGCGAGAGAAAGCGTTGCTCGTTGGATTTGATGCATGCCATGTCCTAGAAAACATTTTTCATTTACATCTTAGCAAAAAAATACTTATAAATCTCTTCTTAGTGCACAAGACTGCAAGTATGTTTTCAAAAAGGGGTTTTATTGAAAACGAATGTGTTTCTGAAGGTGTCTCCGTATTTCCGCTTCTGGTTTATGTTGTTGTTTTCGTGATGCCAAATCGAAAGTGTTTTTAAAACCTTTTACCCCCCCCCCCCACCCATTATGGGACTCACAGCTGGAAGTGCTCAACCAAACTTATAATTGTAACAGTTTCCAACTTCGGTGTGTTACAAATATAATTTTGGTGTTTTTTGGAAAGAAGACCCTTTGGGCTTTACTTTTTATCAACCAGATTTGATAATGCTCAAAAATATAAAAAGTTATAGACACTGAAGTGCCTTGATTTTTTTTTTTTTTACCACACTTAAATATTTTTTTATTTGATATAAAAATACATGAAATGAGTCCTGGAGCAATCTAGAAAAGTAATGGGGTGAAAACCACATGTCTCATGAGTTTCTATTTCAAATCTGAATAAAATATCATAAAAAATGAGACTCCTGCAAATATTTTTTTCTGAGACTATGTCTACCCCCCCCCCCCCCCCCCCCCAAAAAAAAAAAAAAAAAAAAAAAAAAAAAAAAAAATATATATATATATATATATATATATATATATATATATATATATATATATTTCCCAATAGTATTGAAGGCTTCTACAAACTATTTAGTCAGTAACATACCACTGCATAGTTTTTTTCAATTAAAAAACACTAGACAGAAACTTAGACATCATATAAGTGATTTATTTTATCACTAGAAAAATACAATAAAAATAATTTGAGTAAGAAAAATAAGAATAATAAGGAAAATAAAACTTAAGACTTAACTTTGTTTGCCAAATACAGAAAATCCTGAGATTGCTAGAAATGCAGTATTTACAATGAATTACGATGCAAATAAGTGCTGATGTGCTGATGGCCACTTATACAGATGGTAATAACACAAATGTGCCGAAGTAAATAATCCACTCTCTCTATTCATATAGACGCGTTCACTTTGATAGCCGTGACCATTCAGTAATAGCGAGCTGATTTGGGCTGATTTGCACTCAAACAGATGGTAATCATGCAGATACATTCACATTCAACATAAAACACACTCTCACATATATAAAAACTGTGGAAAAATAAAACAAAGGAAAATGCAATCGCTGTAAGTTCCGCCTCCATCAGCTGACAGGTGCGTCAGAGCGCGTCACCAGCTCTCAGGAGAGAGCGCCAAATTCAAATAAACTTTAATCTTCCGCCTATTTTTCATTCATTCCGGTGGATCGCCTCATTCTGTTTGTGACACTGTACGCTGCAAAACCATGCCGTGTATTTACTACCAGGACGCAGTTTCCGACCGTGAGTTATTCCATAACGGACGCAAACAGTTCTGTCGCTGAAGAACTGAAACGTAAACAAAGGAATTATGATCCATATTACAACGTTACTGCTTCGTTGGACTAAACATGCTTCATGAGATGTCGTTCAGTGAACCCTTACCTTTCTAACTAAACCGGGATTTACAGCTGCGGATGTGTTTATGACTCCTTATTACGATGGATCTGGTATGTACAGTGTTTCTAATGTTCATGTTTGTATGTGTACTGCTTACACAAATCTAGCAAATACAGTCTTTATAAGCTTTCCATTGAAAAACAGCGATCTGTCGTCGATGCTTGAGGCTTAGATCTTTATAATGATACATAGTTTGTCAAGATTAAATTTGTCCTGTTTCATTTAATCTATTGATAAACACTGACACGTCCAAGTTGAAAGGCGTTGAGAACGAGGACGTCTTTGTGCTGGCTATAATCTGATGTTCAGGAAAACACATTTAACCTGAGTTTAGATTTTTTTTTTACATTTCTCCATACTCCTTTATTATTTGGAATAAATATCACACAAACAATAATTAAATACTTTATTAGACATTAGTTTCGGATGGTCAGCTGTTAAATAATGGTTTTTGAGTATTATTGAGCTTTGCTGTCAGGTTGGCAACCGATCCTCCTTTGCTTCTCCTTTAAAGCTGTCATATGATGCTGCTAAAAACAACATTGTTTTGCGTATTTGGTGTAATGAAATGTTTATTTTCCACATACTGTACATTATTGTTTCTCCTCTATGCCCTTCTTCTGACACGTGTCGATTTTTACAAAACTCATCGTTCTGAAAAGTGAGGTGTGCTCTGATTGGCCAGAAATTCAGTGTGTTGTGATTGGCCGAATGCCTCAAGCATGTGACAGAAATGATACGTCTCTTAACATATTGTGATGCCTTGTCTGGCCGGAGCGACGAGACATATACATAAAACCCATTATAAACATGATATAAACATGATTTCTAGTCCTGTCTTCTTTCGGAAGGTGAAACAAAGTAGTTTCAGGTTCTCAATGAAACAGCGTCACACACCGTGGTCTTGAGTGAACGGAGGCCGGCGCTTGAGAACGATTCTATGAAGGACTGTACCTTGGTCTTGAGCAATCACACGTGATGAACCCGGGCTGGACTCCTCTTCATCCATGGTGAAAGTCTTAATGCGGGAAAACAAGCTCTGTGTTTCAATGCTCACACTATCCATCCTAAATATATGTGAGATTAGAATAAGTGTGTCCCAAAGCAGAGTATGCTGAAAAGAGTATGTCAAAAGTCCTCGGATGGTCGACTATTTCAGGTCGATTTTTGAAGTGTGGATCCCTGCACACTCTAAAATCAGGTCGGTGAAGACTGAACACGGTAAGAAGAGTTAAAATATGCTTTATTTGTACAGTTGTATCCAGTACCATTACCGGAAATTGCTTTTTTTATTTTTGTAATTTAAAATAATTGAACAAGTTATCTCTTCAGGGTCATTAGCGTTAACTCAGATTTGAGTGAAAAGTAATTTGGCAGATAACCTTTTGAGTAAAACACTGTTTGTACGTCATTTCTTTATCTTTCTGGGAGGTGGGGTGATTTAATAAGCTTTTTAAATAAGTTTTCAGTCCAATCTGACCTAAACACAAATTTTCACAACTACAGCTTTTACCATGTAATAAATGTGCCGTTTCAAAAGATTCATATCTATAATTTATGGGTAAAAGTTTAAAACCCACTTGTATCAGTAAACGTTACTTCTAGTTTACTAGCTTGAGTCTATTTTTATGTACATTTGACACTTCTCCACCTCATGTAATGTTGTTTCAGATCATTATTTCATACCATATTAATTCATAATAAGTTGTGGAAAGGTACTAAAAACATATTTACAACAGTTCATGTGAGTTCAGTGGATCAATTTAATATTATAAAGCGACAAAACCACTTTTTGAGTCCCAAAAAAAACAAAATAACGACTTTCCTACAATCTAGTAATGGGCCAATTTCAAAACACTGCTTTGAAGCTTTACGAATCGAATCAGTGACTCGAAGCACCAATATCACGTGATTTCAGCAGTTTAGCCGTTTGACAGGAGATCCGAGTCACTGATTCGATTTGTAAAGATACGAAGCAGTGTTTTGAAATCAGCCCATCACTGATTGTTGAAAAATTATGTTTTTTTTTGGTCCACAATAATTCTTGTTGCTTTTATAATATTAAGGTAGAGCCACTGAACTCACATTAAATATGTTTTAGTACCTTTCTGGATCTTGAGAGAGGAAATGTCATTGCTTTGAACCCAGGCCTCACTGAGCCATCGGATTTAATCACAATATCTTAAACTGTGTTCTGAAGATGAATGAAGGCCTTATGGGTGTAGAACAATATGAGGGTGAGTAACTAATGACAGCATTTTCACTTTTGGGTGAACTAACCCTTTAATATATAAGAAATTGACAGGATTTTTGCTATATTTTAGATTTCTTCCCTTGCAGCTGTTGGGGGTCATGACACAAGACGTGTGACGTGGAAACATCCTTTCCCCGAATGTTCATGATGATGTTGGGAGGAGGATCAACTGGAAGGGTGTGAATGGGGAAAAAAATATTCAACCAGAGTTCCTTTTAAACGATTACAACATCATAGAACAAAACTGAATTAAATTAGCCTATGCACTTTATAGATACACATCACATTTCTAATCAATATGGTTAACAATAAAGATTAATAATAAGGAAAAGAAGCACATCACAAATAGCCTACATCATTAAATCCCGTCCTAGTGTAGATAAACAGAACATCTCCACTTATTAACTAATGATCATGTGCCTGAAAGAAGCACAAATAAAGATATAGGTATATATATATAAGATATAGGTATATCTATATATATCTATATATAAGAATTGGTAATTCTGCCCTCAACAAATCACTTCAATTGATAGGGAAACATGGTTCTGGTCAGTGCAATAAATGTGGACTCTCAGAAACTGTAGAGCATGTAATAATCAATTGTATGGCATATGAAAGGGAAAGAATTAAATAAAAAAATGATTTAATTTCTGTTGGCATACATTCTTTAACTTTGCCGAATATACTTAATAGTTCTTTCAAAGGATATGGAGCTCTTTTTTTTTTTAAAGCAACACGTTTATATAAGAAAATACAGAAAGGTAGGGTAGGTGGAAGTAATATTTTTTGTTTGTTTCTCTCCTGTTTATTTCTGACATCAGTGCTTCAGACTCCATCCCAGTAGATGGCGGAATATGCACCAAAGCTGGTTTGCCAACCGCCATTAAACGTCAAAGAAGAAGAAGAAGTTATTCGTGGATTTTCTTAATTCTTATTGGAGACGCGAACCGTTTCAAACGATTCAGTTCGATTTGGTGAACTGGTTCAACCGAGTCACTGAGAAGAATCGGTTGAATCGAAGGATTCGTTCATGAACCGGACATCAGCGTGCGCTTGCTGTGTCTTCTGAGGTGAGTCGAGCAGTTCAGATATATATCGCTTGTTTACACATCCTTAAAAAACATTTTACACGGTTTGTTTAATCAACATCCTACGGGGTTCTTTCTAAATTGTTCTCATCGGATAGAACACTATTTATGCGCCTGTTCTGGAGACAGGAAAGGAACATCACAGGGAACTAAAGTCATGCGGACACGAACCATTGTGTGTGTTTCTTTAAAGTTTGTGTTAATCTTCTAGAGTGATGAAGATGTGCGTGTTTCTTTGTGCTTTCATAGATATGAAAATATTCAGTTATATCCTATATGGTTAATGGCAGACAGAAATGGAGCAGAAAAAAAACTGTAAAGATAGAGAGAGAGAGACGTTTTATAACATTTATTTTACTCTGCTCGGACTCTAATGGTGCTTTTTTATATTATTTATTTATTTATTTAATCATTTTTACAACATACACCTACTATTACTATGCCAATATAACTGCCAAATAAGCACACTAATGTCTGCACAAAAAGCTGTGCTGCCGAGTCCAGCACTTTTTGACAGAATTATAATTATATTTCTAAGTTTATTGAAAGACAGAGAGAACATGAGAGATCCAGAACCCAGCAGAACCAAACACACTGAAGAACAAACAGGTTGCTAAACACACTAAAGAAATTAAAAGATAAAATTAAATGTCATCCTCTTAAAACTAAATAACTCATATAAATAATATTCAATACATTAATTTCTAAGGATTCTTAATTATCAATTTGAACAAAAGAAAATCGATCCTACAACATGATCAAAATAATTAGCAAAAATTGTGTTAAAATGTATCAAATAATGATACAACAGTGTTTTGAGAAACATTGATTTGTTCATCTTGAAATCTTTGTGGGCATACCAATGGCATAATGTTATAGTTTGCATGAATTTAATTAAATGCAGCAAGTTGCTATTTTTGCTCAGTTTGGGTTTCTAAATAAATAAATAATAAATGTAATTTTATTAATAAGATTCGGGAGGAGCGCGTCAGATACTTAGCCTAATCAACACAGGTGCACCATAATCAAGTAATCAATCCCATAGTATAAATATCGCTGACTTACCTCTATCCATTGACGGTTTATCAGCATGATGGTTCGCTTCGTCCGTCATCTTACCACAGACCCAATTTTCGTACCAACGAAGAGAGCTACACAGGGGATTTATAAGACCTGCTGCTGCTTTTCTCGGACCCGAGATCATTTCTACCCAGCCAAACACGGCCGTTGAGCAGCATTAAGCGTCATCGTGACAGCTGCTCTCCTCGCCAAGCCACACGTCGTGGCCAATAGACCGTGCAAGCTCCGAGCTCGCCTTGCTCGACACAACAATCGTGCCGCCCGAGACCGAGCCCTCCCCGAGCGCTGGATTGCAGCAGAAAGAACCCAACCAGCACGGGTCGAACCCCAGTTCTCACCGCGGCTCAGCCTTTCACCCCGGTGTACCGGCCGAGTGGCAGTTTGAGGCCGCTTCCTCTAGCGGCGCAGACCGCGCGACGTTAACCAATACATTTTCAGGCGAAGACGCTAAAAACAGGTTCTTCTTTTTCTTCATTGGATTTTTACGGCAGTTGGCATCCAAAGTGTTGCATCTAAAAGCAGGTTCGCGGCAAAAGTTTGTTAAACGACGTCATGACGCAGTTCCGTCTTCTTCTGCTAGTGTTTTATGGCGGTTTTGGCAAACCAGCGTAAAGGTGCATTACCACCACCTGCTGATCTGGAGTGTGGATTGCGCCTAGATTTGGACTACAGATACAAACGTTCCGTCGGACGAAGGTGCCACTTAACCACGAAGAAAAGGCATTACATTCGCCTTACCGCGCACGTTTAAACCTCACGGAAATGATACAGACATAAGTTCCATGAAGGAGAAAAAAAAAAAAAAAAAAAAACCTCGTAAGTCTCTGGATAAAAGAGTCTCTGCTAAATGCTTAATTTAATTTTAATTTCTATGCAAGTTTTCTGGGAGGACCAAATCATTTAGGGACCTATTTCACCATTCACAGGTGTGATCACTCAAAATTAATCTAAAACGTATCCGCTATAGTGTTTCAACGCAGGATAGCAAGTGTGAGTAAAATAACTGTCGCCTTTTAAAGTCCACATGAAATCAAAATTGACTATATTTACTTTGTTTGCCTAAATTGATCGTTTTGTGCTGAACAATTCATCCATGCGAGCCAATCCACAAAAAAAAAAAAAAAAAATTCTGCCTTCATAATCTTTAATCAAAATCTGAAAATGCCCCCCCCCCCCCCTGCATTGGAGGACCTTCACTGATGATGTAGGCTTGAGGAATTTGGTGTCTGCTTAATCCATAACCACGCCCCTCAAACTGACACTGACAGGCTGCCTGTGTGTAGCGAGCATTGACAGCGTGTGAAAGGAGAGATGGCAAGGAGGTGCTTTTTTGTAAATGATCCTCGGTGTGTTCCTGTTCTCATCTTCCTTTTCCTGCTGAAACTAAATTGTGGTGATTCAGGTGGCGAGTAATCCTCAACAACCGATTGTAAACTTGCATTTAGATCTGCCTCTATTTTTCGAATTAAACACCTACTTATCTAGATCCAATCAGGTGCTAGTTGGAAAATAAGCCACGCCCACTACTTTCCTCATTTATTATTCCGTTTCTCTCGGAAATACGTCACAACACTGGAGAAAAGTCGTTTGCAACTTCCGTTTCACGGGGACTTTAAGGACCGTAATACGAAAAAACTGGCAAATAAACATCTTTAGAAACCACTTGGAAGCGAATAGCACATAACTGCCATTAATCCATTTGCTTGCAAGCATCGCCAACCGCCCCAGTTTATTATCGTTCATTTTCACAGCACGTTAAACATCACTCCCTTACTTGATCTGGATAAACCCGGCATCAATTGAAAGCCAATTGACCAATATTTCGATAAAACATCATTTCAGTGACAGTTATTAAGTAATTATTTCAGGAATACGATTCCTATTCCTAAACGGTAAACGTCGAAGTGTTAGCTCGTGGACAAATGTTGATCATGGATCTAGTCAGAAAGAATCATGAGCAGAAACATCTTTATTTTGGGTATGTAATTTCTGTCTCCATGTCAAAAATGGGGGGTGACTGGTAAGGGGTTAATGTTATTGCTGTAATCATGTCTTTCGGTACAACGTCTTACAAGACTAAACATGCTTCATCGTTTCCAAAAGCCTCTGTTTCCACAGTCCATACTACAACGTGAAAACAGCGTTCCAAGCGTATCCGCTCGGGAAACAGTCTAAAGAGCCCGGAGGCCAAACGAAAGGAAAGATGCATTTCCAACAGGAACCTAATAATGTGGACAAGGCTTGAGGAATTGTCAAATCAGGCAACCAATTGCTGAGCTGGTGACACAGTAGGCTACCCATTCATTTTTAGCTTGCCCCATCAAATGTTACTAACCTTTTTTTTTTACTCTTCCCACAGCCAACATCTACAGCAGCCGAAGCAAGTAGCCTTGCACGTACCTCCTCACTGCCGCAGCAGTGTCTGCTCCCGCAGGGGCCTTTCCTATACCTCCTCACTGCCGCAGCAGTTACTGCTCCCGCAGGAGCCTTACCTGTACCTCATCACTGCCGCAGCAGCGTCTGCTCCCGCAGGAGCCTTTCCCGTATCTCCCCACTGCCGCAGCAGTGTCTGCTCCCGCAGGAGCCTTTCCTATACCTCCTCACTGCCGCAGCAGTGTCTGCTCCCGCAGGAGCCTTTCCCGTATCTCTCCACTGCCGCAGCAGTGTCTGCTCCCGCAGGAGCCTTTCCTATACCTCCTCACTGCCGCAGCAGTGTCTGCTCCCGCAGAAGCCTTCCCTATACCTCCCCACTGCCGCAGCAGCGTCTGCTCCCGCAGGAGCCTTTCCCGTATCTCCCCACCGCCGCAGCAGTGGCTGCTCCTGCAGGAGCCTTTCCTATACCTCCTCACTGCCGCAGCAGTGTCTGCTCCCGCAGGAGCCTTTCCTGTACCTCCCCACTGCCGCAGTAGTGTCTGCTCCCGCAGGAGCCTTTCCTGTACCTCCTCACTGCCGCAGCAGTGTCTGCTCCCGCAGGAGCCTTTCCTATACCTCCTCACTGCCGCAGCAGTGTCTGCTCCCGCAGGAGCCTTTCCTATACCTCCCCACTGCCGCAGCAGTGTCTGCTCCCGCAGGAGCCTTTCCTATACCTCCTCACTGCCGCAGCAGTATCTGCTCCTGCAGGAGCCTTTCCCGTATCTCCCCACTGCCACAGCAGCGTCTGTTCACACGCAAAAAAAAAAAAAAAAAAAAAAAAAAAAAAAACATAAATAAAAATAAAAAAGTAATAATAATAATTTCCGCTTCTAGGTATGCCAGGCATCCTAGGTTGCGGTGACAGCATCATGTATCGACAATAGCCAAGACGATATTAGGCCCATTCTCCAATCAACGTTTTTTTTTTTTTTTTTAATTATTATTTTTTTTAATTATAATTATCAGGCGGCCTACCATAATTCGGCTATCAAACCGCTCCGTTATCCCATCTCAGCACTGCACTTCACGCTCGCCCGTGCTCTCAAAGGATGACGTGAGCCTGCAGGTGGCAAAGAAGTCTCCATCCACAAATAGACATGCATCGTTTGCAGATATAAGGTATTCCATCGTATTTTACCAGGTAAATCCGATACGTGCCACATTTTAAAGGAGCTCTCACTAACGGAGTTTAATGCCACAGTTACATTAGAATGCATCTCATTCTGGTCTCAGGGACGGCGCGTCGGTCCCATCATGAGGCATGTGGTCCGGAGCGCGTATGACCAAGGCATCATTTCAACCGAACTCACTCCAAATATATGAACTTACCGGTTTTTGAATACCTTATATTTAAGGCATTTGTTTACGTCCATATTAGGGTTAAATTGTTGGACTTTAAATGGAATCTACTATAGTTTAAAAAAAAAAAAAAAAAAAAAAACTTGTGAAAAATAATTTCACTGGACAAGCGAGATGACAATAGTGCCGACTACATGAACTAGCAGTTTTAAATATAGTATTTTATATTTAATGGCAGTTTATCAGTACGTCCAAAAAATATATATTTTTTTTCGATTATTGGTGATTCCATAGGCTTTTTCGTGCATCTGCATGGTTAAAATGGCAAATACACTAGTACACTGGCACAGGAAATCCTATTTATTTTTGCACGCTTAATTTCGAATACAATGACTGCAACAAAATTTTTCGGACTCATTATCGGAAGCAGCTTATTGGATTTGCTAAACAATTATTCAAGTAAGCCTCACAGCGTCTACCCTCATAGACAACCAAATCCTCCTCAGTATCGAACTCCCTGTCAGGCGCTGCAAGAGTGCTCCCGGTTGAGCCAACCTTTGCCTTCTTCGTTCAACTATCAGCAAAGCTTACTCGTATGACATCGTGAGTATTAAACTCCTGTCAGACGCTTTCCCGCTTAAGCAATCTTGGACTTTCCATCCGACCACCAGCGAAGCTTACCCGATTAAAAAGCTAGATTAACCCCAAAAAAAAAAAAAAAAAAAAACACCGGATGCCGGCCATAGCCTCCCGGCCAGATAACCTTACCTTTTCGATCCTATGACCAGCGAGGCTTCTCTCTTCGATGACAGGAGCTCGAGCTCCCATCGGATGCCGACGAGAGCCTCCCGGCCAGACAACCTCACCTTTTCCATTCTGCGGCCAACAAGGCTTACCCGTTCGTTGCCTGGAGCTCACACTCCCTTCGGACGTAGGTAAAAGCCCCTGGCTACCTGTTTTGCCATTCTGTCTTACGTACGGAGAGGTTTACCCATCCAATGCACGGAGTCAGGGCTCCCATTGAATGTAGGTGAGAGCTTCCCGGCTAGACAACCTTACCTTTTCGTCCTTTGGCCAGCGAGGCTTAACCGTTCGATTCCGGGAGCTAAGCTCCTGTCGGCCGAAGGTAAGAGCCTCCCGGCCGGACAACATTTTCCGTCCTTCAGCCAGAGAGGTTTACCCGTTCGATTCCTGGAGCTAAGCTCCTATCGGACGTCGGTCAGAGCCTCCTGGCTAGACAACCTGACCTTTTCCATCCTTGGCCAGCGAGGCTCACCCGTTCGATGAGAGTGCTCCCATCGGACGCTGGCGAGAGCCTCCTGGCCAGCCAATCACGACCATTCCGCGTGGTCTAGGTTCCAAAACCTACAAGCAAGCCGTTCGATGCCGCAGGCACCAAACACACAAATAAACCCTCCCTCCTTCCTACGGTCGCCAAGGCTTACCCGTCTCTTGCCGTGAGTAGCAAACTCCCATAAGACGCTGACGACAGCCTAACGACCACACAAACTTACCTTTTCCATCCTACGGCCTGCGAGGCTCACCCAGTTGTTTTTGGGGAACAGGAAGTCCCCGGTGGATGCGGACAAATGCCTCCTGGCCACCTATCGTTACCTTTTCTGTCACACATCCGGAGAGGCTTACCCGTTCGATGTGTGTGCTCCCTTCGGACGCCGGCGAGAGCCTCCCGGTTAGACAACCTTACCTTTTCCTTTTCTATGGTCAGCGAGGCTTACCCGTTCGATGCGCGTGCTCCCTTCGGACGCTGGCGAGAGCCTCCTGGACAGACTTGCTTTACGTTTCCACTCTACGGTCGGCGAGGCTTACCCGTTCGATGCGTGTGCTCCCTTCGGACATCGGTAACAGTCTCTCGGCCACGCAACTTCCCTTTCCATTTGACGGTAGGCGAGGCTTAACTGTCCGACGCTACGAGTCTCGTCCTCTCGCCAAATCCTGCAAAAAAAAAATAAAAAATAAATAAATAAATAAATAATAATAATAATAATAACTCAGCTACCCTCAGCTACCCTCACATCTTTTAACCCCGCCTGGCGAGGCTTACCCGTTCGATGTTCTGAGTCTAATGCCCCATCGGATGCTGCGAGAGACCTCCCAGTCTGGTTTTCCTTTCCACTCTCCCCGTCCGGCGAGGCTTACCCGTCTGATGCGTGCGCTCCCTTCAGACGTCTGGCGAGAGTTCTCCCGGGCGGGCCTATGCTTGCCGGCCGCAAGTGAGTCTCATCCATCTAATGCCGTGAGTCGGGATCTCCCATCAGATGTCGCCAGAGTCCTCCTTGTCGGCCAGCCCAAAGCTTTTTATCTGCCAAACCGAGAGGACCCAGACGTCCCGTCATTCTGAGTCTCAATCTCCTGTCGGAGGCTTCATGGGCCCTCTCGGTCAGCACTAGGCCCTTCATCCACTGAATAGCAGGGGCTATCAGCCAGTAGGGCCCGTACGCCGACACCGTGACCTATTCCGGTCGAGGCAACTCGGGTCCTCCCGGTCGGGCACCACAACCACGCTGCTCCTCCTCATCGGCCGGAAGGGCTCACCGTTCCAACGCCAAAAAGCTCCAGTTGAGCATCGGCTCGAGCCCTACCGACCGGGCGCCAACAACCACGTAGTTCACTAGCTGCAGCCGGTAGGGCCTACTCTCCCAACGCCCAAGTCGCTCCCTCCGGAGTACGTAGGCCCTTCCAACCTGCCAACGAGACGACTTCTCAGAAACCAAATCAGCCCCCGCCAGTACTCTATGCTTTTGGGGGGGCATTCTCTAAACTGGCGGCTGTCCTCCTGTATATTTGCTTTTTGGGGGGTACTCTAGGTTCGGGCCATTCCCGAGCTCGGAGCCCTTCCCCGGACAGCACGCCAAATACGCATTCCATACCTCAGCTAATTATATGTAAGCGTGAACTATTGAAATGTAATTTTATTAATAAGATTCGGGAGGAGCGCGTCAGATACTTAGCCTAATCAACACAGGTGCACCATAATCAAGTAATCAATCCCATAGTATAAATATCGCTGACTTACCTCTATCCATTGACGGTTTATCAGCATCCCTCCTCCACCCCATCTCCTCACTTCAAGTTCACCTTATAAATAGACGGGGAAGGGGGGGGGGTACTCTAGGTTCGGGCCATTCCCGAGCTCGGAGCCCTTCCCCGGACAGCACGCCAAATACGCATTCCATACCTCAGCTAATTATATGTAAGCGTGAACTATTGAAATATACATTTTATTTAATCTAAAGCAGCGGTTCCCCACCCCGCTCTGCATATTTATTATGTATCTGTTATCACATAGGACTTTTGTTCTGTTCGAATGTAAGTGCCCTGCAGTGGACATCAGGATATTGATTCTAATTCCATGTTACATACAAAGAGGATTAAAGTGTGCAAGAAGTGAATTTAAATAGTATTTATTTACAGAGGCATATCACATCTGTGTGTGAAGATGCTGCAGACTATTACTGAATTATTTCAAGCATTTTTCCCCTCCCTGACCAGTGTGTCACAGAAGCGAAGCTTTTTTATAAAATTAATTTCTGTTGGCAGTAACACTTTGCATGCTGTTTATGAGCCTGGGTGCCCTGTGTTATTGGAGGAGTGCTCTGATTGCCTCAAGTTGAAAAAAAAAGAGGCAACTCTGAGTGGAAAGGTGCCTGACGTCATTCATGTTTTTTTTCCATTGTCCAATCGAATGAATGGCAAGGCGGGCCTTCTGATGTGGTGACAAAAGTTTACCATTGTTTAGAAAGTCCAGAGACTGCAATGATGGAGGAGAAACTTTAGGTGTCTGTCGTGGGTCACCTGGAGCTGTATTTTTTATGGTTTCTGCTAATATGACAGTTTACTTCTTTTATTTACAGATTGTAAAATTATTGAAATGGCTGTTGCTCCCCCTTCCCTGTTTTGTTTCTTTGAATTGATGTTGTTTTGTTGAATTAAAGATAAAAAGAGTTAAGCACAAAAATAAATGCATAAATAACAGTGATATGATTTCTAAAGACATTTACAATATTTCGATATAAATTACCAGTGTTTCCCATAAATAGATATATTTGTGGCGTTTGACTTCGTTGAATAGACATGAGCACTGAACATTACAAAATCAAAACGTCGCAGGTGCTTTATATAAGTTTATCTCTGAAGCTTTGATTACAGCCGTTACTAAAATTTTGAAATATATTTGACATTTTTTATATTTTTAAATATGAATTATTCCTGTGATCAAAGCTAAATTTTCAGCATCATTATTCCAGTTTTCAGTGTCACATGATCCAGAAATCATTCTAATATGCCGATTTGCTGATTATCAATATTTAAAACAGTTGAGTAAATGTTTTTCAGGATTCTTTGATGAATGCTTTAAATTGATCAAAATTGATGATAAAGGGATTTATAATGGTACAAAAGATTTCTATTTCAGATAAATGCTACTATTCTGAATGTTTTTTTTATCAAACACACCTGAAAAAAATGTACTCCGTTTTCAACATAACTTTATGTTGAATTGTCTTGCATTGTCTTGTTGAAATATGCATGGACGTCCCAAGAAAAAGATGTCTTCTTGAAGGCAGCATATTATGCAGCATATTATGCTCCAAAATCTCTGTACTTTTCAGCATTAATGGTACCTTCACAGAAGTGCAAGTTACCTTTGCCAAGGGCACTGACACAACCACATACCATGACAGATCCTGGCTTTTGGACTTGTTGCTGGTAACAGTCTGGATCAGGGGTTGGCAACCTACGGCACGCGTGCCAACAGTGGCACGCAGAGGGATAATCGCTGGCACGCAAGCAATAAGGAAAACTGTATAATGACGTACAGTTTGATGTAATAACTTCTCATAGTCACACAGCCTGTTAGGAGCTACAAATACTATTAAAGTGTGAGAATTAACTTGCATGGATGCACGTGCAAACACTGCACATACTAGGTGCTTCAGATCAAAGCCTCGGTCTAACAGCACTCATCAATGTCAAAATGACTGAGATGGCCAATCAGATCAAAGTAGGCGGGGTTTACTGTTCACAGAAGCAGAGCGCGAAGCGTCAGTTTAACGTTAAAGAGAGTGAGGTAAGATGAAGCTGCAAATCAATTAACATTAGTCAACTTTTAATAATACGTTTTACCATAGAAATGTTAAATGACCTAAAGCTATATCCAGTGATGAAAAATTTTCTGAAATATGGCCATTTTGAGAGAAAGAAAGTGTGTGTGTGGGGGGGGGGGATAAATTGTCTCTCTCTGCAGACAATGAAGCGATTTTGCCCCTTTGTTGTTGAGAAATATAATGCAGCGATTCAGTATCGATTAATAAAAGTAGCGTGACAACACTCTGAATGCTACTTTTTGCACAGCACGATCTCAGATCTCTGTGTGCGAGTGGTGTGTGTTGTGTGTGTGTGTGTGTCTGTGTGTGCACGTTCATCAATTAAAGCAGTGCATTAACGTTGATTAAACGTTAAAAAAACATTTTTTTTATCGTATAATAAAAAATTGTGTATGTACCGTTTAAATACAGAATTATATCGGGGTGTGTGTGTGGGGGGTATTTTATAAAAATTAAAAATGGCACGTCATGCCGAAAAGGTTGCTGATCCCTGGTCTGGATGATCCTTTTCTTCTTTGGTCCAGAGTATTTGTTGGCAAACTGGCGATCCTCGGCCCATCTTTGCTCCTAAAGGATTAGACCTTTCTTGGATGCTGCTTTTGTACTAAATCATAATTACAATCACCTGTTGACATCACCTGTTTCAAATCACATCATTATTTAACCATTTTACCTCATTACTAGCCCTAAATTGCTCCTGTCCCAACTTTTTTTGAAATGTGTTGCAGGTCTGAATGACAGGAAAGGATGCATATTTACAAATGACATGAAGTTGACCAGACAAAACATGAAATATTTTGTGTTCATATTGTCTGCAATGAAATACAAGTCAAAGTAAATTTAGAAATCACTACTTTCTTTTTTTATTTGCGTTTTCCATACTGTCCCAACTTTTTCTGATTTGGGGTTGTAAATACTCCTTCACTTTTGATCGTGCAGATAAGAATAAGGTATCATTTCAAACTGCAAACGGTCTGGGTATGTATAGTCATAATAACAGCAAAATAATGTGCTTTTGTAAAATAAAGAAAATATACATGGTGATTTCTCTGCCATCTTGGTCTCTGTCACCTCTCTTCACAGACACATAAATAAAACAGCGTTACCATTACAATATCATTCCTGTATGTGATGCAGTGCTGTCTAAGGGCCCGAAGATCATGGGCATCCAGTATGGTTTTCCGGCCTTGACCCTTACGCACAGAGATTGTGTGGAAGATTTTTATTAATAAGATTTTACTCAATCAAGTATAATCAAGATGAATCTAGTCACATATATGCATATGTGTCTTATTCCATTATAATCATATAGCCTTTGTGTGAAAGGAATGTGTCTGTCTGCAAAAAACATCCTGACCACCACAGATAGGAAACATCTGGAAAAATATGCAATGGGCCTCTTTTCTTTACCATAGCAAGTCCCTAGGGAGGTATCAAAATTGCAAGCATAAGGAAAAGTTTGACTATTTGGAAACGCCCTGTATAGGGTTTATAATGAGATGCTACCTAGCATTCGGGAGATCTTCTCACAAAGAGGATCTCGGCTTTGTTTCTCTCTGAAATAAAGTCTATCTTCTGGAAACAAAACCCAGAGACTGCGTGATTCCTCAGACACAGGGCAGATAAAAATACACAACATTTGTTCCAGATTCTTTGAATCTTTGGATGATATTTTGCACTGTAGATCATGATAACATCAAACTCTTTTAAATTTATTACAGCTGTAGAATTGAAAATGCACAAGAGGACCCACACTGGAGAGAAACCTTACATGTGTTCACACTGCGATAGGAGATTTGTTCAGAGAGCAACTCTGAAAACACATGAGAGGACCCACACTGGAGAGAAACCATACAAGTGTTCATACTGTGACAAGAGATTTGTTCATAGAGCAACTCTGAAAACACATGAGAGGACCCACACTGGAGAGAAACCATACAAGTGTTCATACTGTGACAAGACATTCATTTGTTCAGGACATCTGAAAACACATGAGAGGACCCACACTGGAGAGAAACCATACAAGTGTTCACACTGTGACAAGAGATTTGTTCAGAGAGCAAATCTGAAAACACATGAGAGGACCCACACTGGAGACAAACCATACAAGTGTTCATACTGTGACAAGACATTCATTTGTTCAGGACATCTGAAAACACACCAGAGGATCCACACTGGAGAGAAACCATACAAGTGTTCACACTGCAACAAGAGATACCGTTTATCAGAACATCTGAAAACACATGAGAGGACCCACACTGGAGAGAAACCGTACAAGTGTTCACACTGTGACAAGAGATTTGTTCAGAGAGCAAATCTGAAAAAACATGAGAGGACCCACACTGGAGAGAAACCATACAAGTGTTCATACTGTGACAAGACATTCAGTTGTTCAGGACATCTGAAAACACACCAGAGGATCCACACTGGAGAGAAACCATACAAGTGTTCACACTGTGACAAGAGATTCGTTCAGACAGCAAATCTGAAAAAAAACATGAGAGGACCCACACTGGAGAGAAACCATACAAGTGTTCATACTGTGACAAGACATTCATTTGTTCAGGACATCTGAAAACACACCAGAGGATCCACACTGGAGAGAAACCATACACGTGTTCACACTGTGACAAGAGATTCGTTCAGACAGCAAATCTGAAAACACATGAGAGGACTCACACCGGAGAGAAACCTAACAAGTGTTCACACTGCAACAAGAGATACCGTTTATCAGGACATCTGAAAACACACCAGAGGATCCACACTGGAGAGAAACCATACAAGTGTTCACACTGCAACAAGAGATACCGTTTATCAGAACATCTGAAAACACATGAGAGGACCCACACTGGAGAGAAACCATTCACATGTGATCTGTGTGGGAAGAGTTTCACACAATCAGCAAACCATAAGTTGCACATGCACATCCACACTGGAGAGAAACCGTTTACATGTGATCTGTGTGGGAAGAGTTTCATAATAAAACGCAGCTTTAAAGAGCACATGAACATCCACTCTGGGGAAAAACCGTACACATGTGATCAGTGTGGCAAAGGATTTGTAAGGTCTTCTGACCTAAAGATTCACCTGACACTTCATACAAAGAAGAAACATCTGTATTTATGTTCTTTGTGTGGAAAGAGTTTTCCACTGCTGAAAAGTTTAAAAACACATCAGAAAAGACATACTGCCAAAAAAACTTATATGTGCTTTGAGTGTGAGAAGACTTTTTTACAGATGAACATTTGAAAATGCACCAGAGAACTCACACTGGAGAGAAACCTTACATGTGTTCACACTGCGACAAGGGATTCAGTTCTTCATCAAATCTGAAAAAAACATGAAAGGACTCATACTGGAGAGAAGCCTTACAAGTGTTCACACTGTGACAAGAGATTCAGTCAGTCAGAAATCCTGAAAAATCATGAGAGGACTCACTCTGGAGAGAAACCTTTCAAGTGTTCACACTGCGACAAGGGATTCAGTCACTCAGGAAACCTAAAAAAACATGAGAGGATCCGCACTGGAGAGAAACCATACACATGTGATCAATGCGGGAAGAGCTACACTGAATCATCTACTCTACAGAGACATAAAAAATCATCCACAGCCCGAAATCATAGTAAGTAGAGTTAATCTTCAACTTAATGCTTTACTTTTGACTCGTCAGTCTGTATTCTGTTCCCGCTGAAAAGCAGGCAATGGTTTCTAATAGGGATGTGCACGGATAGTCGAACATTCGAATATTCGTTCTGCTCTAATTATTCGATAAATAAAAATAATATTCGAATTTCGCAAAAAAAAAAAAAAGTTCACAATAAAACCTAATTTGGTCACTTTTTGTGATTCTCCACGGCATATTTGAAGGTGTATGCAAGCAAAAAATAATTAATGAATGATTAAGGGGCCATTCACATATCGCGCCTAATAAGGCGTGGAAAAGGCTATGCGCTCCGCTTTCTCCTTCTTTCCAAAGCGCTCGGGCAGAAGCGCTCCTGAGGCGACGCGTTCTCTCCATGAAGACGCGGAAATTTCAGTAAAGGATAAATGGATTTGCAGCACAAAAAAAATCGCTTTCAGTAGCTCTGCTACTAAATTTATTTCAAAATGGCAATCCATATAAAGCTATGATCAGCTGTTCCTTCATCTTGGCTGAGCTTTCAACATTGTTACAGGAAATAATGAAGCTGAATGTTTAGTTCTTGTCACATGACCTGCGGTGCGCTTGCGGCATTCTGAAAGTTGAGATGTTTTTAACTCGATGCTGTTCGGACGCGCCTGGAAAAAACGGGACCGCGTCGCACCACGTGCGCATCGCTTCCATTATGAGCGCGCATACCGCGCGCCTACATTGGAAATAACGAACTTGAGCATGCAAAAGACGCGATATGTGAACGCCCCCTAAAAGAACTGCGGTCTTCTAGTACTTCAAATATGCCGTGGAGAATCACAGTGATCCAAGGACATTGTTGCAGCATCTCTCAAGCAACGAATAAACACCGCTAACTTGGAGAATGCAGTGAAAACTCCTCTTCTCGCGTCTGCCCTAGACCCTCGGCACAAACATCTCAGGTTCCTCGATGAAAACATGAGAGAAGTAAGAAAAAAAAACTTTTTTGAACATTATCAGAACATTTTCCTTGATGGGAGTGGTGCGGATGCAGTCGCCACGATGAAGAGGATGCAATGCCCACTCGTCGGAAAAGGCTGAGCCAGTTCTCCAGCGATGATTACAGGGAGTCCAGCCGAGACGAGTGGGAACAGTTCTTGCTGGAGCCATGTATTCCACCAGATGAGGATCCCATTCAGTGGTGAAACGAAAACACGAAGCGCTTCACAAAACTTATTCGCTTAGCACACCGTTGTGAGTCCCGCCAACGTCTGTGTCGTCAGAGCACGTTATCTCCGCGGCCGGCCTTATTGTTAACAGACTAAGGAGCCGACTTTCGCCCAATCATGTTTACATGCCCGTATTTCTTAACAAGAACATTTGAAACAATAGAAAAAAAGCAAAAAAGATTTGCTGACAGTTTAAAAGTTAAGTGTAAGCTACATACTGTACAATAGCCTAATTGCTGCAGGCTGCTTTACATTTTTTCTTTGTTCACTTTTTTTTTTGCTTTAATCTGTATTGTTAAAGGTTTTTGTTAAAGTTTTTTTTAAAGTATTGTTAAAGGTTTTCAGCTACAAAACACGATTTGTAATGTTCAAGCTTATTGTAAGCTTGTTCAAAATGACGAAAACAAATGTTGCTAAAAAATAACGTCTGACTCATTAAACTGAATTTAAATAAACGAATATTCGAATATTCGTTTTTTGTGAGCTCAAATATTCGAATGTGATATTTGTGGAAAACGCCCATCCCTAGTTTCTAATTACAAAGGCAAATGTATCTATTTACACCATGTTTTTGCAGTGTTGAGTTTTGTAGCCAATGACAGACATGTTTGTTGAAAGCACTGACCAATCAGAGGGGTTTAATGTAAGTTAGTCAAAATATACTCAGTATCCCTTAAAACACATCTAGTTTTGTTTGTTGACTGAGTTATACACACTCTTATTATAACAAAGTGTAGAGTCACAAACACATTTAACTACAGGAGTGAATTCACTAAACTCTTCTGTGAGACACTCTTGAAATTGCTGTGATTGACAGTGATAACAGAAGTAACGGACGGGACAAAACATCTGGCAAACCTTTTTCAAAATATGCTCAGCAACCTCTACAGTTGTTACTTTTTAATTTTAGTTGTAACATGAATTACTTGTCATTTTTACATTATAATTATTATAAATATTTAACTTAATTATCTTGTATTTTCAAGTAGTTAACTAGTTAAAACAGGTAAATGACAAATCCTTCTAGATGTTGGTGTCTGGGCAAAATGTTCCCTTTGTTTAAATGGTTAACAATAAAAGTAAAAAAAAAAAATCTTGCATTAAATTAGCATTTTATATTAAATCCATACGCAAAACTTAAAATAACTAGCTTATATAAGGGAGTGGAAATGGCAAATGAGCTAATGAGTGGCCTTCTGTCTACTGGTTATAGTGGGAGAAGTGTTTGTTTTTTACACCAGGTGACCGAAATCATGTCATCAATCAAGTAATTCATCTTTAAAGGCCATTTTACGGCAGAACTAATAATTAAATGTTTAAGTCAAGTAAGAAGCAAGTAATAAAAGCATTCATCCTTGATTTGTTTTACACATTTGGAAGACTGTGAAACAATCAATTAATTTACCTTACCTGTTCTGGAGCAGATACCCTAACTCATGCTAGTCTGTGGTAGTTTTGTAATCTGATTATATTAAGACTTGACCAGGAGTAAATCTGCCAACACTTTGTCAGTGTACAAAAAGTGTACTGTTCTTTCGATATATATTGTTATTTATTGCCCATAATTGACACATTTGAAACATTTACAGTTTTTTGATACTTCAGCATGTATAGATTTTGTTCACTTAACATATGCCAATTTAAATGTATTTAGGCTATATAATTTCCTGAAAGTTACATTTTTGTGTGGGTTTTGTTAATTTTGATAATCCATTGCAGATTAAAATGGTATGTTGTCAATGAAATGAAAATGGCATCAGATCGAATTTATAAATGTATGTATGTAAGAGGCTCTTTTTATACCCAATCATGTTGCCAATTGACCTAATAAGTTGCAAATTGGTCCTCCAGCTGTTCCTTATATGTACATTTAACTTTTCTGGCCTCTTATTACCTGTCCCAACTTTTTTGGAATGTGTAGCTCTCATGAACTCCAAAATTAGCCAATATTTGGCATGACATTTCAAAATGTCTCACTTTCAACATTTGATATATCATCTATATTCTATTGTGAATAGAATATAAGTTTATGAGATTTGTAAATTATTCCACTCCTTTTTTTCTCACAATTTGTACAGTGTCCCAACTTTTTTGGAATCAGGTTTGTATTAATGCATTAGATGCACTTGGCCCGCTCCAGATCTGTGTGGATCATCTGTCATTTCATGCAGTCGATTGGTGACTAATATGAGGCAGAGCAACTTACTGCATAATAGAGCCTAGAGAATATCCCTAAAATACAAGATATAGGGCAATACACCCCTGTTTGAAATTGTGTCTAATATTTACATTACATATTTAAAAAATATTGCACGAGAAGTAGGCTAAGTGTAATATTACTCGAGTGCAAATGTGACACTCATCTTATACAACAGTTCATTAAGAAGTTAATATTGTATTGTGTAATATTGTGACACAATGTTGTCTGTTTTGCTCAATTTTGCCAACCAGAAGATAAAGACAAATCAGAACTGTTCATCGACGAGCAACCCACAGAGGAATTTCATTTCTTAATCCACATTTTGAATGAATTTGGTGAACCATTTGGCACGTTGAACCATTGGCCATAGTCGCGTTGGCTTTGAAGTGGCGCTGCACAGACCGATCGGTGTTTGACATCAAAGTACCATGAGAGTGATTCAAAAGCACAAGGAGTTGTCTGCTCTCTAAGCTCTTGTGGTTCTTTGATGTCACACACCGGTCGGTCTGATGGTGATGATGATGTCACACACCAGTCGGTCTGATGGTGATGATGATGTCACACACCGGTCGGTCTGATGGTGATGATGATGTCACACACCGGTCGGTCTGATGGTGATGATGATGTCACACACCGGTCGGTCTGATGGTGATGATGATGTCACACACCGCTCAGTCTGATGGTGATGATGATGTCACACACCGCTCGGTCTGATGGTGATGATGATGTCACACACCGGTTGGTCTGATGGTGATGATGTCACACACCGGTTGGTCTGATGGTGATGATGTCACACACCGGTCGGTCTGATGGTGATGATGATGTCACACACCGGTCGGTCTGATGGTGATGATGATGTCACACACCGGTCGGTCTGATGGTGATGATGATGTCACACACCGGTCGGTCTGATGGTGATGATGATGTCACACACCGGTCGGTCTGATGGTGATGATGATGTCACACACCGGTCGGTCTGATGGTGATGATGATGTCACACACCGGTTGGTCTGATGGTGATGATGATGTCACACACCGGTCGGTCTGATGGTGATGATGATGTCACACACCGGTCGGTCTGATGGTGATGATGATGTCACACACCGGTCGATCTGATGGTGATGATGATGTCACACACCGGTCGGTCTGATGGTGATGATGATGTCACACACCGGTCGGTCTGATGGTGATGATGATGTCACACACCGGTCGGTCTGATGGTGATGATGATGTCACACACCGGTCGGTCTGATGGTGATGATGATGTCACACACCGGTCGGTCTGATGGTGATGATGATGTCACACAATGAAACAAGCCTAATGATTCAATGAACCATTCATAAAGAACCATTTACTTCACTCCTGAATGAATCAGCCATTTATACAAACCAAATGAATGAATAAATGATTCGATGACTTAATCATTAAGACATTACCTCCACCTACGCAGTTTTAGTTTATTATTTAGGGTATCATTTCATTAAAGAAACAATTTCATATTTTCATAGTAATAATAATAAAATTAAGAAAATTAATGATTAATGTTATAGTTCACCCTGCCAAAAATGACAATTCTGTCACCATTTTCTCACATGGTCCAAAAGAGCATAATCAAACAAAATATTTCTTGCTGAACCTACTTTTTGTAATGCCTGATGCTTTACACAACAACGACTTTAAATGATCTTTTGTTAGTAATTTCTCCAAATTTGATGTGCGATTAATTCGATAAATTAATCACCACATCATGTAATTAATTAGATTAATATATATATATATATATATATATATATATATATATATATATATATATATATATATATTGCTTACCAGCCCTAGAATAAATCTGAGTTTGTGTCTGAAAGCCACAATGAGTGATGGCACACTTATTGAACTCAAAATGGAATTTGAAGTAAAACAGCTTAATTGTTTACTTTTATTGTTTGCAGTGCAAAACTAATGATTGATTAGTAGTTGGCTAATGAAGATGATACAGTAACCAAACAGATTTTTTTCCAGATGTGTACAAGAAAGAAAAGTCAAAAGTTGTCACGGTGAATAAAGTTCAAGACTTCAAGACTTTTCAAGAGATTCAGATCAATTCATAGATAGTTCCTTCCCAAAAGAACATCATCTAATTGTTTTATTCTTGTTTCTCAATTTGCTTCATAATATAATCTCTCATTATGCTTCATAATTTCAAGTTAGATTTTTTTTTTTTTTACTCCATTTATGAAAAAGTGGACTTTTTAGTCGTGTGGACAACAAAGTGACCTGAAGAAGAGTCCATTTTAGTTTTAGGAAAGACATTGATCTGGTATTTGTGTTTAATTGTTAATCTTATAATCTTATAAATGCTCGACCATTTGTGATGCACTGGGTTGGTCGTAAATCAATAATCTTCTCACAAATTTTCAAGTAATCATGTATTTTATCAACTTATATTGACCATTTTTAATGTCTAATGATGCTACTTGCGACAATAGTTTAATCAGTATTATTATTAATTTAATAATTTGGGGTTTATCTGAAAGCCATTACCTGATATGATTGCTTTTTAGACTTTTCTATGTTTTAAATGTCTTGACAGATAAAGCCTTACTGCCTGACACAGATGAGACCCAGGTCTGATTGTGATGGTGCAGAAAAGTTGTACATTTACTTATACATTTCAAATATGCACATGATTAATCATAACCAAAGCTGAGAAATTAAGTTTTAATGAATATAATCAAGACACTTGAAAAATACTTTACGGTTACATTTTATATATATATATATATATATATATATAAAAAACAATGCATTATTTGATTGATTACACCTCCTTGAGCCATTAATATGTACCATAAAGAAAATTACCAGTAAAACTGATAAAAAAAAATTGTTACCAAAAAAATGTATTTGACACATGAATTTTTCCTGACACAGCTTAACTCTTGAGTTCTTGTCATATTTTATTACAATTTTCCTAAACTATACCAAATAAACTGTGATAATGTGAGAAATGCTAAAGGTGTCTGAATAAATTTAGGTTTGACTGTATGTTGACGTATATAAAACCTTAACATTTTAATACATTTTTAAAAATGATATTAAATGAAATTGTAAGAACTTTAATTTTTGGCAAAGTTCTGCACAACAAAAGTATATTAAGATACAACATGGACAAATACGATATTCCTTAATAATGTTTAAATAAATTAATTATTATAAAGAATAATATTATTGGTGTTAATATAATTTTGAAGTACATCGTACAATGCTAATATATTTCTGTCATAATTTCAATTTAAATCAAACTTTTATTTTGACGGGTTGTAGCGGACCTTTGAGTTGCAGAATGGATTTTACAATGGATTTTCTTCAATAAAACTAGGAAATCTTTAAGTTTTCTCTCAGCCCTGCTGATGTGCATGATTGTGTAGACATTTAAAACACTATTAGCATCATGCAAACTTCAGTGTGTAGGAAATAAAACGGCACCATTCAGACACATGCAGAAACAAGCAGATTATTTATATAGCAGTCTCTTTGTGCTTTAATACTCACAGACACATATCTGCTTTTGCTTTATCTATACATCAGATATTTAGCATACATATTTACAGATGTATGAGCATCCATACATGCACGATTTGTGACATCTTCGTTATACTGTAAATTCCATTTTCATGACTACAGATTATTTAATTTTCTTTGACTTGATAAACGTGATGATAATGAACTATATACTATCATGTAGTTTTATCTCCTACAAGCCAGTCTGTTAAATGATTGACAGATTTTAAACTGAGACCTAAAAGGGTTTTGTTATCTTGTGGCTCCCTCTGGTGGACAACTTTAGTACTATTGCCTACATTTTCGTTCCTGTTGAGATTAATTATTTTATACATAAAAATGATAAAAATTTTGTGTAGAAATTGCCTGGTTTCACTGTTACACCAGGGTTCACTTTTATATCCTTTCTTTTCACATTTCTCTGTTTTTACTGTCAGATTCAGATCAGTTTCTCCCAAAAGAACATCATCTTAATATTTTCTTGTATATTATAGTGCTTCATAATCCATGTCATTATGCTTTATGATTTTGTTTTACTTATAATTTGTTTAACTCTTAAGTTTAATAACTTTCTTATTTATATTTATAAAAGTGTACTTTTTTGGTAAATGTATAATGTAGCTTTGCAACAGTGCATTTGTTTGCTTCTCTTCTCTTTTCAAGTGGTGTATTAAATCATGTATTAAACTCATTTTATCACACACTTTTATCGTCCAGTTTTATTGTCTAGTCATGAGCTACTATGCTTGCTGTTTTAGCTTGATTCTTGTAAATGTTACAGATGTTCTTTCCTTGCGACTGCGAGCGCCATTTGGCGTGTTTTGATAGGCAAAATTCCAATCTTTTTAATTGGCAAGTTAAGTAATAACACGAAGGACTTTTAATTCACAATTGCGTAAGCGTGGTAAACAAATATGCACAACATATTTATACATTTTGCATTTGTGTGAAAGCATATAACATTTAAGGATAAGTTATAATTAACATCTCTTGGGGCAAAAAAACAAACAGACAAAAAAACTGTTTTGATAAGCCCTTATTCTCGCATCGCTGTCATTATGTCACCAATGGTATCCTTCCTTGTTCCTTCTGAGGTGAGTCCAGCAGTTGTGACATTTCGCTCATTTAAAGAGATAGTTCACTTTCAAATTAAATTTTGGTATGTTTTAGTAGTGCTGGGTGGTAAACCGGTTCATACCGAAAACCGGTGTATAGTTTCGTTACGATGTTAATTTTGAATATACCGCCATACCGGCGGTACGGAACGAACGTTATGCTGCGCCGCGGCCGCGCGACACTGTTTCAGACGGACCCTTTACAATGTTGCACTTCTAAGCAGCGACTGCGAAGCGCGGTGAGGGCAGTGTTCCCAACTTAGCAATTTTGTTGCAAGATTTAGCAACTTTTCAGACTACACTACCAACTTTTTTTCCAAAAAGCACCTAGCAACAAATTTAGCAATTTTTTACATTTATTTGGCACTTTTTAGCAACGTTTAATAAGTGACTTGAGTGATAAAAAGGCTCATATTCTATTTTTCTGTCAGAGTCTATTTTTGCTGTGCTGCAGGCGCTGAATTAAAGTGAAAGCGCATTGTTCACGGGAAAAATGAACATGGATAGACATGGAAACGCAGTCACATCGGTTTTTGGCTAGGTTTAAAACAAGAAAAAGGGCACTTTTAGATAAACAAGGAAAACAATATATATGTTCACTTCTATGGAACCATGTTCAGCAGCATCAGTGCCACCCTGTGATGTTCAGGACCAGGGATAGCTCCTTCAACACAGGTGTGCACTGTTTCTCCTCTGACAGAGAGCCTCAGCTGAGACACTTGGTACACAGCAACCTACAAAGGGCTCCAACATAATGAGAAAACCAGACACAGATGATAAAAAAGTACTGAGCACTGTGAATGTTAGAGACTCATATTATATTTATAACAATCACAGTTGATGTTCAAATTGTATTTTAGGGCAGTTTTTGAAGACAGAAAAACAAGAAATGTTGTGACAACCTGGACAGAAGTGTGAATTGACCATAATATTGTATGTTAGGTGTAAGATTCGTTAAACCTTGTTTGCTAGAATACATCTAATTAAGTACACAATACTCCCACATTTGCTCGTTCCTGCAGAGTTTTGCTTCAACCCCAATCTGACACAACTGAACAAACTAGTCAAGCTCTTACTAGTCACACTAGAAACTTTGCGTTTGGTGTGTTGAGGCACGTTGGATCTGAACTCTGCAGGACACTGGCCCTCCAGGACTGAATTTGGGAACCCTGTCCTAATAGAAAGATAGAGTCAGGTGTGTTTGATGAAGGTTGGAGCTAAACTCTGCTGGAAAGTGTATCTCTAGGGCCAGAGTTGAGAACCCCTGATTTAGACAATTTACTTCTTTACAACCTTGTTTCTTTTCGGTGTTGCACTGAATTCTGTGACCCTGTAGACACTGCATTGAGCTAAGATCTAAGCTAAGAGCTAAGCAGCACTAAAGTCATTAAATCTGCTGGGTCACAGATTCGATAACCGAATGAATCAGCACTGTATGAATGGTTTACTAACTCATGAAGACAGTCCCTCGCTGTCACTTACTGACATACACTGCAATGAAAGCACTGATATTTAATCAGGTTGTTACGTCCCAGGTTATAATTGTGTTTTGGGTATGATGTTGTTGCTCCCTCCCCTTCTTTCTCTTTCCATCTTTACTTTCTATTTCAGCAGGGTGACGCGGGAACGGGAGTTGTCGAATTCTGTCAATCAAGGAAAATGTTAAGTGACGACAACGCGCGGCTTCACTAATGAGGACGCGCCATATGAATAAAGGGTGCAGCCTTTAATCAGCCTTTAATCATATGGTTCTTCTCTCTAAGGTGTTCACCGTTTCCGTTACCTGGTTGTCAAACCAATGTTAGTAAACGGGGAAAGGGAAAAGAACAGGCAAGATATCACGTGATATTCATGTGCCACACTGAGGTTGTCAATTTTGTATAGAACACTAGTTTAGTGACTCGTGCCGCTTGATTGTATGTTTTCTTTGGCTGGTAGTTAGCGTAGTTTATTTAGGGCGTCTTTGACGCTGAAGATTTTTCCTTTCTTTTATATAGGGGTTTGTTTGTGAATATTGATGGTTGAGTTAGATTAGAAGGTTTTTTGTTTATAGCAAGATTGGTTATGTTTCATTTCTTTCTTTGTTTTGGCACGTTCTTGTTCTTCTCCCTTTTCCCCGTTCTTTTGTAAATCTCTATTTTTGTTTGATTATAAAGTGTATATAATTTGTAAAGTTATGTAAATAATAATCTGGGTTAATGTTTTGCCTGATCACTGTAATAAATAGACACTTTGCCGAGTTTAGGACAGGTTGTGTGTTGTTGGTTTTTTTCCAGTACACGTTCAGTGTTTTAATGTTGCACCCCTTTATTTTTCACCTAGACTTTAAAAAGGGTTTTTAACACAGGTACACAGATATTATAAAATATTATTTATTGAACAATAATAGCCATTATAAACTCTTTATTATATATTATTTAAACAAGTTCTAAATTCGATGCCATATACCTGTAATTTGTGTTGAAAAACAAAATCCTTATAATATAAACATTACGTTAAGTGAAAACAAGTAATAAGACTGCAATATGATTATTGTTATAACTGCAATAAAATAATTTTTAACTAGTTGAAATTAAATGCTGCTTTTTCTCTGTTAAAATGTCTATGCATTGAAATTTATTGGACTTTGTTAATGTGCTCCTATTCAAATTTGGCAGTCATTGCATAGTTTTCATGTGTTGTACTTTAATTGAAATTATGTTTATTTGGTATATATTTATGCTTTTGGCTTGTTTTTATTTGTGTGAACTACCCATATTATATTAGGCTACTTTTCATATTTTGTGAATAAATACGATGAGTGACTAAATTTGTGTGTATTATAAATTAATAAGCCTTCATATGTTAACATAGGCTTATAAAATGGAAAATAACCAGAGGTCAGCAACGCTACAAGTAAGGCGAAATGTAAATAAGGACTTGTAATAAGATGAATATTCATATTTAATACTGTTAAGAAAACATTTTGATTGGAGCATGTAAATAACCAGTTTTGGGGTGGTAAGTACCTTTTTTTATGAACGTGATAAAAAAACGTTTTTAAAACACTGAAAATGTAGTCAAAAAACAAACAAACAAAAACATTTGTATTAAATACGTTGCAAAATGTTCTTACATAAATCTGTCACAAGACAGTCTTTGAAGCTGAGGTAGAAGATTGTATTTGTTTTAAACTTAATTATTTTCTATAGTATGTGTTCAGTTATAATTCTGTGGCTAAAACCACCATCAAAATGTTTGTCTAATCCGTAACAAGACACACTAAACAACTGGTTTTCAAATTCAAGTCAAAACTTTGGCAGCTTTATCTTAATTGTTGAAAAAAAAAGAAACATGTTACGACCTGTTCACAACGTGGAAAACAAGTGCTGTGTTTGCAGGTAATTACGTCTTTTATCAAGCCTGATTGGGGTGAATGCGCGTCTCAAAGAAAGATGCAGATGATCAGTACCGACTTGTGAATTTATTGTGTGCAGCTTCCATTTGAGAGACACCGATAGATAAGATTTAAAGAACGGAAAAAAAGGCTCTGAATCAGGAGTCGATATTTGATGGAATCGATTCCTTTGGATTCGACTCTCGATTCCCAGCGCCCCGGAGGTCCCCACATTCCCACGGTCCCACATTCCCCAGCCCTGCAGCGAGGACACTGCGCAGACAGCAAGAGAGAAAGCGGAGCTCGTTGGATTTAATCCATTTTATGTCCTAGAAAACATTTGTACAGGTAGGTTATAACTTTAGCACAACACTCGCGGACATTGTTTTTATATATTTAATATATATATTTTATATATATTTTTAATTAATTGCTGACAAACTGGGGGCCACGCCTAAAGTACAGATTTTTTTTTTTAAAAAGGGGCTGTTGAAAACGAATGTTTCTTTAGGCTTTCCGTGTTTTCGCTTCTGTTTTATGCTGTTGTTTTTGACCGTAATAAAGTTGGTTCGAGGTTTTACATTTGTCAGAGATCCAGCCTCGAAAATCTTCAACAGTACTTTAACGAGTAAGCACAATTACAAGAAACATACTGTGTTATAACTGTTTTTAAATGTTGAATAGATCGCAATGTTTAATTTGTTTTAATCTGCCATAAAGTATTAAAACTGATAGACCAGGATAGGGACCGTCTGCAAAGTGCAAAACCAAGAGCAAAAAGCACATTTATTCCATGTAAATACTTCACTTGTGAAATGTATAAAAAATATCTCCGTTCTAAGGGGTCTGTCTTATTACTGGTCCACACAAGAAAATTTAGATGTCGGTTTTACTTTTGTTCACAGAACTAAAGCACAGCATAAGCTTTTGGAAATGGAACAATTGAGAAAAGACTTGCAAAGTATTACAAAGATTGTGCAGTTTACCGCCCCCTATAACAAGATATTGCACTTTTCTTGACCAAGTTTGATATTTCGAAGTTTAAATAAATTAATTCACAAGGCACACAGTTTGGTATGTAAACTTCAAAGGTTTTGTCTTGTTATTTGTTCAGAGAACAATATTTACAGCCATATTTTACTAACATATGTAAATCAGGATGACTGCTATTGAAGATGAATCTATTCATTTCATTTCAATTCAAGTTTATTTGTATAGCGCTTTTTAAGATACACAAGTACATTACAGAACAACTTTACAGAAAATGACGTTTCTACAATATTTAGTAGTAGCTTATAATTGGTGACTGTCAGTTTGTGCGCGTATTACAGGATTTTTCAGAAAAAATTAATACAAGACATTGTCAGCCAGACGATGAACATTATTAACAGCAATTATTATATGATGCAGTCATATATCCTTAGGGACCATGATGGATTGTAGTGTGGTATAAGGCTAGTTAGGTACACAGGAGCTAAACCATTAAGGGGCCTTATAGGTAAGTAATGATAATTTGTAATTGATACGGAACTTAATAGGTAGTAAGTAGTGCTGGGCGGTTTGACCAAAAATTTATATCACGTTTTTTTTCAAAATTATACCAGTTTTCCGGTTTATGAGTTGTTGTTGTTTTTTTTTTTCATGCATAATCAGGTGTACAATGCATTTTCTGCTGGTTGATATTCCAAGACGTGCTTGCAGCTAAGATGCTGGAACAAATTGCTCGTGTTGCTGCCTTTGGCAACTATTTTAGCCCTACATCACTTGCATAAAATGGATGTTTGGTCGACGTCAGATTTTTGGAAACCAAAAAACCTCCAGACAACAGACCAGGCTCCTCTTTTTGGCTGTAACTCCTGTTTCACACATAATCTGCCTGCAGTGCATATGCAGTCCGCGGCACGGACTCATTGTGCTTTCACACAGGACGTGTTTGCAGTCCGCTACTCATCCGCGTCGGTTTAGTCCACAAACACAACATTTGTTCATTGTTTTGATTTCATATCATGTAAAAAAAAAGAAATATATATTTTTTTTCAGCATTGTAAGTCTTTTATCACAGAACAGGAACAATCTTTCATATAGACATTAGTTTAAACTCAATAAATATAAACAACGCATTATTCATGCATTTTACTTCTAGGTTTGTATAATAAGCTGCTCAAACAAGCGGCAACACATTTAAACACAATAATTAGCCTACTTTTCTTGTTAAAATATTTAAAATTAAAACACCACAGACAGAAACAGTCTCATGCACTTTGCATTTAAATCTTTATCACAAGCAATCCCACGGGTCTTAATGAACTTTGTTTTTCTGCTTCCATAATAGTGAACATATATATTTTTTTCCTTGTTTATCTAAAAGTGCTCTTTTTCTTGTTTTAAACTTAGCCAAAAACCCATGTGACTGCGTTTCCATGTCAATCCATGTTCGTTTTTCGCGCGAACAATGCGCTTTCACTTTAATTCAGCGCCTGCAGCACAGCAAAAATAGACTCAGTACGTTAACAATCGCTGCACTGCTGCAGATGACGCATCGCAACTTTGTGCAGCTGGAATCCGTTAATACGCACTGCAGACGGACTATGTGTGAAAAAGGCATTATAACGTAACCCCAGAGCACTGCTGTGTTTACCCTCACCACGCCTTGCAGTCGCTGCTTAGAAGTGCAATATTGTAAAGGGTCCGTTTGAAACAGTGTTGCGTGGCTGCGGCGCAGCATAACATTCATTCCGAACGGTACGACCTGTTATTGCGCTGGTATGGCGGTATATTAAAAATTAACATCGTAACGAAAATATACACCGGTTTTCGGTATGAACCGGTTTACCACCCAGCACTAGTAGCCAGTGCAGAGACTGTAAAATTGCGGTAATATGATCATATTTTCTTGACCTGGTAAGGACTCTAGCTGCTGCATTTTGTACTACCTGTAGCTTGTTTATTAAAGATGCAGGACAACCACCTAGAAGTGCATTACAATAGTCCAGTCTAGAGGTCATGAATGCATGAACTAGCTTTTCTGCATCAGAAACAGGTAACATGTTTCATAGCTTGGCAATGTTTCTAAGATGGAAGAATGCAGTTTTTGTAACATGGGAAATATGATTTTCAAAAGAGTTGCTGCAAAAGTTGCTGTCTAATATAACACCCAGATTTTTGACTGTAGAGGAAGTAACAGTACATCCGTCTTGTTGCAAATTGTAATCTACAAGATTCTGTGTACTGTTTTTTGGTCCAATAATTAATATCTCTGTCTTATCTCTGTCTCTGTCTCCGAATAGGAGAAAATTGTGGGAAGTCGTGGCCTAATGGTTAGAGAGTCGGACTCCCAATCGAAAGGTTGTGAGTTCGAGTCCCGGGCCGGCAGGAATTGTGGGTGGGCACAATTCCAATCGCCGCAGCATAAATGGCTGCCCACTGCTCCGGGTGTGTGTGTGTGTGTTCACTGCTCTGTGTGTGTGCATTTCGGATGGGTTAAATGCAGAGCACAAATTCTGAGTATGGGTCACCATACTTGGCTGAATGTCACTTCACTTTCATTATTGGTCATCCAATCTTTCACATTTTTAACACACTCTGTTAGCTTAGATAATTTAGAGGTTTCATCTGGTCTCGTTGAGATATATAGCTGACTATCATCAGAATAACAGTGGAAACTAATCCCTTATTTTCTAATATTGGCAACATGTATATTGAAAATAGAAGGGGACCTAGGACGGATCCTTGTGGCACTCCATATTTTACTGATGATAAATGAGATGACACCCCATTTAAGTAAACAAAATGGTAGCGATCGGACAGGTAGGATCTAAACCATCTTACAGCCTGCCCTTGAATACCTGTATAGTTTTGTAATCGATCTATAAATATGTCATGATCTATGGTGTCGAACGCAGCACTAAGATCAAGTAAAACTAGAAATGAGATGCAGCCTTGATCTGACGCAAGAAGCAGGTCATTTGTAATTTTAACAAGTGCAGTTTCTGTGCTATGGTAGGGCCTGAAACCTGACTGAAATTCTTCATACAGATCATTTTTTTTGCAGGAAGGAGCTCAATTGGGCAGACACAACTTTTTCTAAAATTTCAGACATAAATGGAAGATTTGAAATGCCTATAATTTGCCAGTACACTAGGATCTAGTTTTGGTTTCTTAATAAGAGGCTTAATAACCACCAGCTTAAATGGTTTTGGGACGTGATCTAAAGATAACGACGAGTTAATAATATTGAGAAGCGGTTCTTCGGCTACGGGTAACAACTCTTTCAGTAATTTAGTGGGTACAGGATCTAATAAACATGTTGTTGGTTTAGATACAGTGATAAGTTTATTTAGCTCTTCCTGTCCTATATTTGTAAAGCACTGAAGAAGAAGAAGAAGTATATTCACATACACATACATATATTCATATGCACTTAAGATAATCATGCATGTGAACTGGTCCCCAAAGAAGCTATCTTAAGCTTATACTAGGGGGCCATGGGGCCAAGCCAGGGAAAAAGAAAAATGAGAATGAAAAAATGAAAAAAATGTGTAGCCTACATATAATACATTTCATACATCACATTCATACAACAAAAGGAAGGATATCCCATTTAACAGATAAACAGACTGCAGTTTATCTTTGGGTGCGATGATTGAAACTGAAGTGTTAGACGCTGTAGAATCTACATTTGTTATTGTATTTCTAATGTTATCTATTTTATCAGTGAAGAAATTCAAGTCATTACTATTTAACGTTGGTGGAATATTTGAATCAGGTGGCGTCTGGTAATTTGTTAATTTAGCCACTGTGCTAAATAAAAACCTTGGATTGTTTTGGTTATTTTCTATGAGTTTGTGTATATGCTCTGCCCTAGCAGTTTTTAGAGCCTGTCTATAGCTGGACATACTGTTTTTCCATGCAAATCTAAACACTTCCAAGTAAGTTGTTCTCCATTTGCGTTCAAGACTACGAGTTACTTTCTTGAGAGATGGAGTATTACTGTTATACCATGGCACAGTACGTTTTTCTCTAACCTTTTTCAATTTGATGGGGGCAAAAGCTTCTAATGTATTAGAGAAAATAGTGCCCATGTTGCCAGTCATTTAATGTGTCTAATTAATGTGTAATTTTGGGTACAAATAGCAGTTCATATAAATCAGGCAGTTTTTTTTATTATTTGCGAATCTGTCTTTGGTGGCTGGAACAATAGTCCTGCCCAGACGGTAACGCTGAGACATATAGTTAATATCAGTGATACACAGCATGCACGATACAAGGAAATGGTCTGTAACATCATTCTTTTGCATGTCTGACAGTGTAACATTAAGCAGAAGTATTTGGAATGAGTTAAACCTGTATCCTGTTTTCTGGGTAACATCGAGAATATCACTATATATTGTTGCAACACCTCAATCATTTATATGTTTATATGTTGGTTTTATTCACAAAACTAGAAGACAGCACATGACATTGAAATGTCAACAAATACCTCAATCAATGTAAAGTAAATACGCTCTTCTATCTTAACTTCAATGGGTGTTTCTTGTAATTGGTTCCTAAACAAACATGTAGATGTTGGTTTTATTCATAGAACTATGAGACAACACATGATATTGAAATAATTAAAAAATACATCAATTAATTTCCTTTAAATGTACTCTTCTATCTCAATTTCTAAGGATGTGTCTTGAAACCTAAAAGAACATTTCAATATTTCATTTGATAACCTCAACAAAGCAGCATTTATTAAGCATAGAAATCAGAGCGTTCTCTTTTATTATTTATAATTAGGACTATATCATTTTACATTTAATGACACATTCAATCTAAACTGTGGAAGCTTAAATAATAAAATACTTCTAAAAAACCCCCACAAATGTTAACAATAATGTGAGTATAAGACATTAAAGGAATAGTTAACCCAAAAAATGTCTCATGTCATTTCAAATAAAATGAAGAGAGCGCGCCATACGTTTGAGATCAATTTACTTTGTTGACTTTCCTATCCCTCACGGAGACCGCTGAACACGCCTCTTTAAATGGTTTTGTGGTGTTCATTGTTGTATTTTAGAACACAATTGCAATGTTTTCAACTGACATTGTGGCATTTAAAATAAAATTATCCCAAACGTAACTGTGGTGTGCGTGTGACAGTGCTGAATAATCGATAATAATAACCAATAATCGATTAATCGTTTGCATCCCTATTCCAAACCTGTATGAGTTGCTTCCTTATTTTGAACATATTAGAAGATATTTTGAAGATTGCTGGAAATGAAACAGTTGGTGGTGGTCTCCCATAGTATTTTTTTCCTACTATGGAAGTCAATGGGACCAGTCTCAATTTTCTCTATTCATCCCTGGATATTCCCCTTGCCAACTGTTGACCTTAGTAAACAACAGGAAATTATAGAAAATTCTAGTCAACTTCTGATACGGTATATAGTCCAGAAGTATTTTGAGAAAAATTTCCCAGAATCAGTGTTTTTATTTACAGATGGATCCAAAGATGGATCCTGACACAGAAAATGCAGGTGCAGATGTATATATTACAATGTGTGATTTATATATTAAGAAAAGAGTAACCAATCATGTGTCAGTATATGTGACAGAGCTATTGGTGATATTGCTGACCCTACAGTAGATAGAAGAGATGGAAGTAAATAAATAACTCTGTCATTGCATCTGATAGTTTTTCAGCACTTGAAAGTATAAGATCTGGCAGGTCATCAGTTAGGATGGATATTATTATTAAATATTCGGCAGGATGTATGAAATTAAAGTTGAGGGCTCATCTAAACAATTCATTTTGGTTCCTGCTCATGTTGGTGTGGAGGGAAATGAGAAGGTGGATATTGTGGCCAAACCAACTTTAAGAATAAAGCAAGTAGATCTCAATATTTCATCAAGTAAAGCAGAAGATAAAGTATACGCTAGAACATGTACATAGTCAGTTTGGCAGGTTTATTGGGATGACAATAAAACAGGTAGACCAGTGGTTCCCAACCTTTTTCAACTCGCGGCCCACACAACCAAACACATATGTTTGCGTGGCCCACTGTAAAACATTTACTGACCCCACTATTATTAAGTTAATAATTTAGTACTCAGAAACTAGATTGTTAACTGTTTTGGCATACACATATATGCTCTGTGCCTCAGGTGTTGAAATAGATTTGTTATACATTATACAGGTTCACACGTACTCCGTTTGCAATGTGTATACAGTATGTGTGAGCGGTGCAGAAGCAGCAGTGAGAGCACATTAAAATCTCCCATGCAGATTTCCTTTGCTTTGTCACAAAACCAGACGTGCTTGCTCAGATACACGCTGCTCTCGCCCAGAGAGAGTGTGTCTCCTCTCACTCAAACTGTGTCCTGTGCACTCACAACTCTCTCTATGCTCATGTGCTAGATATTAATTATTTTCACACGTTTTAATTTCTAGCCTTTTACCGCGTGCAGTGTGAACACTCTGATCCGTTAACATAGGCTCTGAAAAAAGACGCATCACAGACAGTGTGTGAACCTGGAGTTACAGACATGTGCCCAGTCTGCTCTGTTCTCGGGCTAGGCGCAATGCATTCTGATTGGATCAGATAGGATACTGCAGGAGGTCAGGGCGGCGGAAAATGGTGCTATAAAGCGATTTAGAAATCGCACACGCTCAAATCATGATTTTATGGCGATTTCGATTAGTCACACAGCCCTAGAATGGACTGGAAACGACCAGAAAATAACTCGGTCTGGCACCGCTCAGCAAAATGGGAAAAGAACTAGCCAAAGCTCGGCAGCAGATAGACAGTCAGCGGAGCAAGCAGTCAGGAGGGAACATGTTGACAGCCATTTATGCATGTTTGAATTTGTTTTTCTGTAGCATATGCAGCAAAAATATCTAAGATAAATTGGTGGTTTATTCTTAAATAGTTCAAATACTGGAAGCATAGTAACAGTTTAGTATTTATTTTTTTGTTATTTAATTATGTATATGAAATTATGTTATGTTATGACTTAGACATTTTTACATTATATTAACAATATTATTTATTTCAAAAGTAATTGGCGGCCCACCTGCAATACCACCACGGTCCACAGGTTGAAAACCGCTGAGGTAGACATTTATATAATATACAATAATAGTTGATGCTGGGAGAGAGTATGAATTGAAGAGAAGGAAATATCATGCCTTATCATATAATAATACACTTAGAATTGTTCATATTGAATTTAATGTTACACTGAACTGTCAAGCACTCTACTGGGGAGTGAATACACTGTAGATAACAACAAACAGCTGAGCGTGTATTACTTCACTGTATGAAATACAACAATGAGAGATACCGTTTCATTCAGTCAATGAAGAAAGTCAATCACAATGACTTCTCTTTATCAGATTTATTAGGGAAAAAAGCTAGCAAGTTAACTATGATTATATTATTATATTTGTGAAAGAAAGTACATTATATAAAAGAAGATTGTTTTGATAGTTTTTTTTATTTATAGTTTGTTTATTTGTTTGGTTTTTATGTTTATTTCTATACTATATATAAGCAAATATTTTGATCCATACTTTATTCCAGTCGGTGATGGTAATAATGAGAATGCAGCCATTTATTAGCATTATTTATTCATATTAATCATTAAAGCTAAACCTTTTTTACACTTATGGTGTACATTACAGTCTCCTACTCATACCAAAACAAATCATTTTTATATTTATTTATTTATATTTTCATTGTCTGGCTAAGTGGGATTTCGGTATGGAATGATGGAAAGGTTATGATTATATATTTTTGGTAGTATTATAATCACATTGTGAGTGTGTATTCTCGGGTGAAGCAAGTTGACCTACATTAATCTACATGGCAGTGCATTAGTTTGTAGCTCACTTTATTTGATATAGTGTTTTTGTTGCTGTTGCTGCTAACTGAACATATTTCTTGATCTCATTAACCTCATCATCTCCAGGTCACACTGAACAGCAGATTGTTGTCTCAAGCCAGTGCTGATCAATGACAGTTTAGCTGCAGTATGTCAGAGAAGAGAGGAAAGATGAGTCTCTCACACAAACAGAGGTAAGACTGAGTCTGCTTTCAGACAATCATTTTAAACACTGCTGCACTTTCAGAGGATTGATGGAAAAAACACAACCTTAACAAACTCTGTTTTATATTTACAAATGATTTGCACAACTTCATAACTTCCTAATTAAAAAATAAATAACATAAAAATATTTCAAAAGTAGCCAACTGATGATAAATATCTGAGAACTGAAAATCTAAATAATAATTTTCAATTATTTTACAGTCGCTCTTCAGCACTGGATATGCACTTAATTAAATTATTCCATTAAATTATAGGTTTTTAGGTCATAAATTGACTGTCAGACAATAAAAATGGTTGCAAACTTAATTTAAAGGGTCATATGATGCTTTTTGAATGTTTTCATTTTTCTTTAGTGTGTAATGTATCTGTTTGTGTAAGATCTACAAAGTTACAAAGGTCACAGTCTCCTGTAAAGGGATTTATTCTGTCTAACAGAGAACACTGATCCAGAAATGATTAAAATGCCTTGACTGAATCCAGATATTAATTTCACAAATGTGTGCATCACAATGTGAAATATTAGCGTAATGCTGTCCAAAGGTTTACACAAAGAGAAGACGAGTCTTCAGTGAGTTGTAGTGTTGTCGTCATGTTGTGGAGACGCTGTGTGTTTGGATGAGAAAGCAAACCCTCTTTGTTTGGATTCAGTGTTTAAGATTTATTAATAACTCTGTTCCTGAAACGTACTACCCAAAGGTCAAACAGATACAGTAATTTTTACAACGACACTGTTACTGTTATTACACCCAATAAACAAAGTGATATACTTTTAAAATAGTGTCATATGGTCCCTTTATTTGAAATATGCTAACAGAACTGTGTAGCGCTGACATTTCTGTTTTAGTCAAAAAGGAAAATGAAAAATAAAATCTCTTTAATTAGATAAGTCGAATATTTGTAAAATTATATTTAGTCTCATATATTAAGTACTTTACAGAAATTGATAAACGAATGTAAGTCTGTAAACAAGAATGACTGCTATCTTTAAATCTCTGCAGATGTTTCTGTGAAGGACTAGAGAGAATGTGTGTCAGTATAAAACACAGATGAACCTCCTGTAGAAACGTTTCTCTTCTCTCTTTGTGTCATTAGTGTAAGATCAGGATCACATGTGTCTGTGAAGAGTGACCAGTCAAAGGATAAACCACCAGACTTCAGTGAGAAAAAAACATCTATCGAAAGGTATTTATTATCTTTGACATTATAATGTTGTGTTGGCTTATTTCTCCACTAAGATGCTTGTGATAGAAATGAATGAAATAAAACAATAAATGACTGATTTCCTCTTTATTGAACTCAGTCTGGAGCTTCTTTCCAGTAACACAATCACACAAGCAGACACAAGGAGGTATAAATTAACCATGAAAATAGATCATGCAGCCAAACATGAATATGTCTTTCCATCTATCCATAGTCATAGATGAACAAATGCATGTCTATACTGTGCTTCATTACCATCCTCAACAGTGAAGCTCTTTAAATGAGACTGAAGGAGCTCCTGTAGTAAAGTGTTTTGTTCTTTGTGTCATTAGTGTAAGATCAGACTCACATGTGTCCAGCTCTGTGTCTGTGAAGAGTGACCGGTCAAAGGATGAACCACCGAAATTCAGTGAAGAAACAACATCACGAACCAAACGGTATTTGATCTGTTTCTTATTTTTCTTTTAACATAGACTGTGTCAGAAAGTGTGTCAGTGAATAATTATCATAAAACTACTTGTAGTCCTTAAATTTATCACTTATTTAATGGATTTCTCTTTGCTAAAATGTTTAAAATATACTTTGGTCATATATATATATATATATATATATATATATATATATATATATATATATAATATATATATATATATTATATATATATAATATAATATATATATATATATAATATATATATATATATTATATATATATAATATTATATATATATATATATATATATATATATATATATATATATATATATATATATATATATATATATATATTCCCTAAAAATGCAGTATTTTGATTTATTTTATTTACGATCAGGCTTCAGTATGAAACATTAGATCCAGATTTACAGTCTCACAGGAAACACAAGAATTATACAGACAGTCTCCTGCAGATCTTCCAGGTAATAAAACACTTTTTAAAGAATATTTAATAATTATAATAAACAAATATGTCATTGAATAATAGTGTGACAGAACTGTTTATTTCTAATTTTTCTTTTTAAGAACCTATAAAATAAGAACAAAAGCCTATTTTTATTAATATTTACAACAAAGTAATGTTTGTCTCAACTTGATTTTTGATGAATGTTTAATTATTGAATAAATAATTTTGACCAAATATAGGATTTTGTTCTCTTATTCATTCTTTTCTTTCTTCGTAGGATCTTGAGAGCAAAATAATCAAATTTCTAAAGAAGGAACTGGAAAAGTTTAAGAAAATATTACAAAAAGAGAACTTACAATACTTTGTGAAGGACTTTAATGAGAACAGATGCAGTATGAAAGAAGCAGCTCTTGATCTCACGCTCTACTTCCTGAGAGAGATGAAGCAAGATGAAGCTGCTGATACTCTAGAAGGTAAGAAACTCATAATCATCTGTCAGACTGTCACTTATAAATGTAGAGAGAAAATAAGATTAAACAGTATCTGTATTTTTGTTTCTGTTTAGATGAGCTGGTCTTCATTCATCAGCTAAAGTGTAGCCTAAAGAAGAAGTATCAGTGTGTGTCTGAAGGAATTGCAAAGCAAGGAGACTCTACACTTCTGAAGAACATCTACACAGATCTCTATATCACTCAGGGTTGTAGTGAACAGGTCAATACTGAACATGAGGTGAGACAGATTGAAGTTGCTTCCAGACGTCATGAATCACAGGAGATACAGGTTGAGTGCAAACATTTGTTTGAAGCACCTGAACAAGACAAGCAGATCAGAACTGTACTGACAAAAGGAGTTGCTGGCATCGGAAAATCAGTCTCTGTACAGAAGTTTGGTCTGGATTGGGCAGAAGGAAAAGAAAATCAAGATATCAGCTTCATATTTCCTCTTCCATTCAGAGAGATGAACTTAAAGGAGCAAGAAAAACTAAGTTTGATGGACCTTATAACTCAGTTTTTCCCAGAGACAGAAGGACTGAACCTTACGAGAAGAAATCAATTCAAAGTCTTGTTCATTCTTGATGGATTGGATGAATGTCGACTTCCTGTAAACTTTAAGGATAATGAGACGTGGTCTGATGTTTCATCACCAGTCTCTCTGGATGTTCTCCTGACGAACCTCATCAAGGGAAATCTGCTTCCTTCTGCTCTCATCTGGATCACCAGCAGACCAGCAGCTGCCAGTAAGATTCCTCCTGACTGTATCGACCGGCTGACAGAGATACGAGGATTCAATGATGCACAAAAGGAGGAGTACTTCAGAAAAAGATTCACGGATGAGAATCAGGCCAAAGAAATCATTGATCATGTTAAACAATCAAAGAGTCTCTTTATCATGTGCCACATCCCAGTCTTCTGCTGGATTTCAGCCACTGTTCTCCAGAACATTTTAGAGGAGAAAAGAAATAATGTTGTGAAAAACAGTCAGGCTGATGATGTCTCCAAAACACTGCAGGAGTCAAATACTGAAGACACTCCTAAGACTCTGACACAAATGTACACACACTTCCTCAGATTTCAGATCCAGCAGAGCGGACGAAAGTATGATGGAGAACATACACCAGATGTTTCCTGGGATAAAGATGCCATCTTTTCACTGGGGAAACTGGCATTTGATCAGCTGGAAAGAAACAATGTGATCTTCTATGACACAGATCTGGAAGCCTGTGGTATTGACGTCTATAAGGCATCAGTGTACTCAGGCATGTGTACCCAGATCTTTAAGGAGGAAACAGGGATCACTCTTGGTACCATGTACTGCTTCGTTCACTTGAGCATTCAAGAGTTTATTGCAGCCCTTTATGCACATCTGTTTCTAGACATAAAGAAGAAAAGTATATTTGTTCATGCGTCTACAAAATGGAAATATAAAAGTGAAACCATGATTGATTTGCTCAAGACTGCAGTGGACAAGACACTAGAGAGTGATAATGGACACCTGGATCTTTTTCTTCGCTTCCTCCTTGGTTTGTCACTCCAGTCCAATCAGAGACTCTTACAGGGTCTGTTGAAACAGAAAAATAGAAATGAGCAGAGCAAAAAGGAAATGGTTCAGTACATCAAGCAGAAATTAGAGTCTAATCTGTCTCCAGAGAGATCCATCAATTTGTTCTACTGTCTGAATGAACTGAACGACCAAACTCTGGTGAAAGACATTCAGACCCACCTTAGCAAAGGAAGTCTCTCATCTGCTGATCTTTCACCTGCCCAGTGGTCTGCTTTGGTCTTTGTGTTGTTGACATCAGAGGAGGAGCTGGAGGAGTTTGAGCTTCAGAAATTCAAGAAATCAGACGAGTGTCTCATTAGATTATCAGCAGTCATCAAAACCTGCAAAAGAGCTCTGTAAGTTAATATATTTTGTCATTTTTTTTTGTTCTCATCTTAAAATTACATCTACACTGATAGATAGCAGGCTTGGACACCGCTGATTTAGTGAGTCAGTGACATGACATACAGCCAATTATGGTAACCCATACTCAGAGTTTGTGCTCTGCATTTAACCCATTCAAAGTGCACACACACAGCAGTGAACACACACACACTTATTATTTAATAATATTACTATAATTATATGTAGCTTTTTTGCTCACATTTTTGGTCGGTTTTCTTTTTGATAATTTGCAGATGCCAAAAAATTCAGTGCATACCTACTTACATCCCCTCCTTGTTTACAAATCCAAAGCAAGTCCATACATCCGCATTTAAATGCAGAAGGGGCTTTCCTGATAACTTTCTGCGATGGCGTCATCTTTATTTTACTAACTTGCTGCATGCTGAAGGCGACCCAGCTGACCTCACCAGAAAACTCAACACCAGCGTCTAGTGGATTGTCTAGAAATTGATTTTAATATTCTACCAAATAGTATACTAAAAGATTGAAACTTGGCATCCGTGTATCAATACAGTATTGCCGTGGAAAATATTGCGATACAATACTTAATTGTAGTACACTATAATTTATTGACGTTAACCTAAAGCTGCGTTCCAGACAGACAACTTGGATAAACGAATTATAACACAATACAATATTGTATTATATTATAGTCTTTAATATTATACTTTACATAATAATATATAACATACTTTATATATTTATATATAATGTTAGGTAAAAAAAAAATGTTAGCCTGAATGCACTGTAAGTCGCTTTGAAAGTTGTAGTGTGGAGTCAGACACGCTAGGATCCAATTGCAGTAGAGCTGAAACAACTAATCGATTTAATCGATTATTAAAATAGTCGTCAACTAATTTAGTCATCGATTAGTTGCTAAATAACTTTTATTTGGCGGAAGTGGCTCATTTCGTGCATATTTTAAATATGCGGTGACCAAAGTGTGGCAGTAATGAGTCACCGGAGGTTTTACTCAGCCAGTACAGCAGGAGAAGTAGCGAATAGGCAATAGCGGGCCTCGTTTTATGTCACGTGCTTCCCGAACAGTTCTCTGCAGCATTCAGCGGGATGGTGGAGACAGACGGCAGTGGAGTAAGCTCGAGAAAGAAAAAAGCGGAGGATAAAACTAATCGAACGAAGTCATCCAAAGTGTGGGAGTACTTTACTTTGAGCCTTCAAAAAAAAAAAGAGTAGCCTGTAAACTTTGCACTACTGAATTGACTTTTATATGTTCAGATTCTCCAGTACAATGTTGTTTGCAAATGTTTAGTCGTAAAAGCTGATAACATTGCTTTTTAACAGTTAACATTTAAAGCTTTACAAACATGTTCTGTGATCAGTTTGTCGTTTACCAGTTCATAATTCAGTCTTGCAGCCTAATTATGACTGAATGAGAGAGGTAAATGTTTAAATGTATTTGAAATGCACTTTTTTCTAAGTATTCACTGCTCTTTTTCACACAGCAAGTTTTTTGTGTGTCCAATTTTTTTGTTTATATTTTCTCAATATTTTTTTTCTGATGGATTTTACTTTAAAATGTGAGTTCCATTCAGGTTTCATGCCATTGGCACTTTATTCGAATGATTGTTTACAATTTCACACCATAAGCTATGAAGCTGTTTCCCAGGTATAAGTGAAAGTGACGTGACATTCAGCCAAGTATGGTGACCCATACTCAGAATTCGTGCTCTGCATTTAACCCATCCGAAGTGCACACACACAGAGCAGTGAAAACACACACACACACACACACACACACACACACACACACACACACACACACACACACACACAGGGTAGCCATTTATGCTGCGGCGCCTGGGGAGCAGTTGGGGGTTCAATGCCTTGCTCAAGGGCACCTAAGTCATGGTATTGAGGGTGGAGAGAGCACTGTACATGCACTCCCCCCACCCACAATTCCTGCCAGCCCGAGACTCGAACTCACAACCTTTCGATTGCGAGTCCAACTCGCTAACCATTAGGCCACGACTTCCCCTATATAAGTTGTGTGTTTACAGGAAAAAAATAAAATGCAAAATCTACTGCAATTTTATTCTGTTTTATTCTTATTCTTAGTGAAAATATGTTCTGAAAGATTCCTTAATAAGCTTTGTTCAGGATGTTAAACTACTTTTGGAGCCCTAAGGACTGCCATGGTGAAAAAATTATTTGAAATCTCCTTGTGAAACTTGCTAGAGTACGTATGGGTCAGTGTTTTGATTGCAGAAGAGTTCGACAAAGGATTACTAGCACATAATAAAACACAACTCCAGGTATTTTTTTGATGAGGATATGACAATGCAAAATGGTTAAAATCTCTAAAAAGTCTGTTGAATGATAAAGACCCTTTATTAATAAGTTACTTGGGGAAAAATATAAAAACTAAAATATAAGTACATAAACCGATTAATCGTAAAAAGAATCGACAGATTAATCGATTATCAAAATAATCGTTAGTTGCAGCCCTAAATTGCAGTATTCATTTATAGAGTGGTCAGACAGGCAGAAATCAGAAACAGCACCAAGAGTGTCCAGGGATATCCAGAAATCAGTAACAATACCAGACAAAGGTCGGGGCAGCTGGCAGAGAATCAGTTGGTATACATAATCCGAAGTCAAACACGGAAGGAATAAAAACTAGGAAAACGCTCAGAAATGCCTGACAGAACTAAACAAGACTTCGCAATGTGAGTGTGGATGAGTGCAACCTTTATAGTGCCACTGATAGGAAACAGGTGTGGTTCAATAATGAGTTCCTAGGCAGGGGTTTATGGGAAATGTAGTCCAGGGTGTACTGTGTCATGTGAAAGTCTGTGTGGCGAATAAACGGATGTGCATGTGCTTAAATCTGTCTTCTTACGATGCACTTAGGACTTAACTATTACTCCAGAGCACCTGTAGATCTACAATGATTTTCAAGCGCTACTTAAGTTAAGATGCTTTTGGGAAACAGACCGTGATATTAAGATCAGTCGTACAATCGTTTTTACAAATTTCTTAAGCTTACAAAGCTTTTAAGAACCCTGACCCTGTTTAGTTAGCTACAGAAGAAGCACATCATGTTATTATAAAAAACATTGTTCCATAGTTATTTCTACTCCAATATGCAGTTCAACTTCTACAACTTCTGCTATACAGGAGATGTATTCTTGCATAACCTCAATGCATTAATGATAAACCTCCAGATTCTCCACCTCAAGACACTCATCCAGATAATAGAGCAGCACTTTTAAATGTATAAAAGTAATTTTATCGCCATTAATGATATAAACCTGTTATTCATTTACATATTTTATTAAGTAGGAAATTTGAATCAATGCAATCTTAAAGGGATACTCCACCGTTTTTTCATATTAAACTATGTTATTCCCTTAACTAAGACGAGTTGATACATACCTCTCTCGTCTCAGTGCGTGCACTAAATCGCTCTGTCTTGCGGCAAAACTTTGTTAGCACTTAGCTTAGCCCAGTTCATTCAATAGGGGCCAAGCAGAGAAGCTACCAAACACCTCCACGTTTTCCCTATTTAAATACAGTTACTCGAGTAGTGTAACTCGACCTAGGATGGTGACACAAAACAAAACGTTGCGCTTTTCTAAGCGTGTAAAATGGATAACTATATTGTATGGCGGAATACCATAACAAGTGCTCGGGATCACTTTGACTTGGCGCAGTAATATCTTCACTCGTGAAAAGTCCTCTCACCGGCCCCCGCTACCTCTCCTCCTCCCTCTCATTTCCGTCAATAGAACCAACGTGACTTTTACCACCTGTGCTATTAGCAAACTGCAAGAGATCATTTGCAATGGCGGACTTTGTAAATGATTATGACTTGTTTGTAGCAGACCCAGAGCCATATCTGTTTGAACCCGAGTACACGGAGGAGGAATTAGCTCTTATGGTCCATATAGAACACGGGCAAACAGCAATTGGTGGTGCAAGTGTGACTGTTGCGAACAGATGCCGACCGAAATTGAGAGCCTGTGCTGTTCAGAATGGGACCAGGTGTTGCCATCGATGGTGGGGGTCAATGTAGATCCAGAAGACCCTGGACAAATCGCCTGTGTTGCGGCAAGCGATTCGTTTGCAGCGATGATTCACCCGGCAGTCGTCAAATTTTTCTTTCATCGTGACAAAGTCAAATGGAGGAAACGATCCACCCCGAGTGGACCAGATGGCCAGCTATCCTCAGAGTAAGTGCTATCTGAAACCATTGAAATAAGCTTATGTATCATGTTTTCATTTATAAATGTATATACTTAGCCTATCTCTGTCTTCTCAGTCAAAATAGGTTGGTTTCCTACCGGATAGTGCTGGAATGGGCCCTACAGGGCGAAACTTTGGGCAGAGGCAATCGGAAAAAACTGCCATCATGTGTGGTCGGGACTATACGACAAATATATCCTTCTGAGTCCGGTGTCTATGTTGGATTTCAAGAACTACATTAGGCAATGGATATGTAGGCATATGACTGTAACTGGACAATATGTGCTGGGCCCTGAGTTCAGACCTAAATTATATTTACATGTTTCACAGACATCTGTGGGACAATTGCACTGCAGCTTGCGTCAGAATAGTTGACTATCTGTTTGTATATTTTTCTATATTACAACCATTATGTAGATGTCTTTCTATCACTTTTTAATTTTCAATTTCCCCATTTGTATTCAATTCAGTTTCCTATATTTGATGTGTATAAATAAAGCTTTGAACCTACAACATTATTCTGTCCTCAGTGTGTGTGACTGTACACAAATTGACAGATAGCTAACAGGCTTCAAGAGAAAGTCAGAGGCTGGAGTAAAGTTCAAGGCTCTTTACTGTTGTCTTAATTCTCATGAAGAAATCTTTGTAAAACTGAAATGATACAGAAAGATAGCAACAATCACTGAATGCTATCCAAACATATCATACATTAACAGACATGAAATAATATACCTTTAAGCTTCAAAGTTGTAACACATATATTACATTCAGCTAATATGCTTATAACTGTAAAAACTTATAACTTATAGTACATATAGTATGTGCAGCTCAACAGCTAAATTAACAAACTATTGATGACCTCTTCACTGAAAGGCTATACAATAGCAGTTTTCATGTGTAAACAAATAAATATTCAAGAACATTCCAGAAAGTTTTATATGACATATGTATCAACGTAATTAACTATAAACTCAAATACAACTTACAAGCGATGCTTTCTCAAGGCACAAACACAAAATGAAGACAGGATTAGATGACTAGAGCTGCAAGTGGACCGCATGGAATATAACTACTGATGTATTTCCTGATCTGACTGCATCATGTGATAAAATCAACCAATGAAAGTAATGTAAGAATTATATGAACACAATGAATTACTCCTAGATGACCACTAGGGGGAGAAAGAAACAAACTAAATGCAAAGTATTCTTACATAACATGACACTCCCCGCCTGGTATTAATTAAATACCACTCTCTGAATAACCTTATTAAGTCTGAATAAAAAGGGAAAACTAAATCAGTTTAATTCCTCAGCACTCTTGAGAAGGATCGTCTCAGAAACAGGTCTCAAGAAGGTCCTCGCTGACCCAGATCTTGTGACCTTGAGTTCAATCTTCCTGACCTTCCCATCTTCACCAGGGAATGTCCTTGTAACCAGAGCCATGGGCCATTCATTCCTTTTCTCCTGGTTATCCTTAAGCAGAACCAGGTCACCTTTCTCAATATTAGGTCGTACATCCTGCCACTTGCTTCGGCTTTGCAGCGTAGGAAGGTACTCACGTCTCCATCTGCTCCAAAATGTGTTGGCCAGATGCTGCACCCGTCTCCACTGCTGACGATGAAGATCTGTGCTGTCAAAGGTTCCCGGAGGAGGAGGGTAAGTAGACATCTTCTGAGTCAGAAGTGTAGCAGGAGTAAGAAGAAAGGGTGCCTCCGGGTCTGAAGAAATAGGTGCGAGTGGCCTAGCATTAATAATTGCTGTGATCTCTGCCATTAAAGTAGACAACACCTCATGAGTGAGGCATGAAGGGTTGGTTTGCATAAGCATGGAGTTGAGTATCCGTCTGGCGAAACCAATCATTCACGCCCAAGCTCCTCCCATATGGGAGGAATGCGGAGAGTTAAAAACCCAAGAGCAACCCTCTTCACCCAAGTACCTCCTCACATTGGGCTCTTTGGGATTGGTAAGGAGTATGTGCAGCTCCTTGCAGGCACCTGTAAAGTTGGTTCCACAGTCTGAACGGATTTGCTTAGCAGGTCCCCGCAAAGCAAAGAATCGGCACAATGCATTGATGAAGCTTGATGTGTCAATGCAGGTGAAAAGTAAAGCCCACCTTTTGCTGTTAGCCTGTCCACCGCGGATTCGTCTTGTGGTGACAGCCCATGGGCCGAAAAACGTCAAGACCCACGTAGGTGAAGGGGGACTCTGTACTCAGACGATCTGAAGGTAGGTCTGCCATCTTTTGTTCAGCGCTTTTCCCCCGAAGTTTGTTACATGTCACACATTTGTGAAGGATACTGCTGATACATTTCTTAGCGCCAATGATCCAGAATCCAGCTTCGCGGACAGAGCCTTCTGTAAAAACACGACCTTGGTGCTTAACCTTGTCATGGTAATGGCGCACGAGCAATGTTGCAATGTGGCTGCGGCCTGGAAAGATGAGAGGGAACTTTTCTTTAGTGTCGCATGGTTGAGCCTGCCTCCTATTCTCAGAAGACCCTCTTCGTCCACATAGGGGTTAAGCTTTCTCAGTGAACTCTCTTTTGAGATATCTTTCCCAGCAACCAAGCAGGCGAACTCTTTGCTGTAAGTTTCCCTTTGCACACACTTGACAATAAGAGTTCCTGCCTTAGACAGTTCTTCTGCCGTGTGAGGTTTTCTGCACAGATGCCAACCACTACAGCTGTCATTCTTGGTTTTTACTTCATTTCTTTGAGACTGAATGATGTGTGTCAGGAATGAGAATGAGAACCGTTCAAAACGATGAGATCCCAGACTACATGATGTAGTAGAGAGAGTGGTGGCATGAGAACGCACATCAACATCTGCATCTGGATCAATGAGCTCATAACTCCTCTCCTGAAGTGGCTTCTCCTTCAGGAAGGGACAAAAACGAAGGCCCCGTGAGCCAGGTTGTGCTTGCTAATTCAGCCGCAGGTACAGAACGTGTAGCATGATCTGCTGGATTCTGTGTGGTGCAGACATAGTGCCACTGCTCAGGTTTGGTGGACTTCCTGATTTGCTGGATTCTGTTGGAAACGTACACATAAAACCGCCTGGTCTGATTGTATATGTACCCCAAGACGACCTTGCTGTCTGTATAAAACCGCAATGTGTCTACACTGATGTCCAACTCACTCTCTATCAACTCTGCCATTTCTACTGCCAACACAGCTGCTCCCAGTTCCAACCTTGGGATAGTGTGAGCAGATAAGGGCACCAGTTTTGCCTTTCCCAAAACAAATCCCACGTAACACTTTCCATCATTGCTGATCACCTTGAGGTAAGCTACAGCGGCAATGGCCTTCACCGAGGCATCTGAGAAGATGTGGAGCTCTTTCTTTTGGGTGGTGGTAAGGGTAGTAGGTGTGTAGGCTCTTGGAATCTTGAACTCACTCAAGTATTGCAAGGAGTCTTTCCACATTCTCCATTCAGTTTCCTTCTCATGTGGAAGAGGCGTATCCCAGTCGAGGGCTTCAAAGCTAGTAAACTCTCATAACAGGAACTTCCCTTGTATAATGATTGGCGCCACAAATCCGAGAGGATCAAATAGACTGTTCACGGTGGCTAGAACACCTCTACGGGTAAAAGGCTTCTCGGTAGATGCTACTCTGAAGGTGAAAACGTCATGTTTAAGATCCCAGCTGAGCCCTAAGCTGCGTTGAATAAGGGCTGAATTGTCATTGAAGTCCAGGTTCTGCAAACCCTTTGCGTGGTCTTCTAGTGGGAAAGCATCCAAAACATCAGAGTGGTTCGACGCTATCTTATGGAGGCGTAAGTTTGAGTCGGCAAGCATCTCTTGCGCCTTTATCAGCAGATCTATGGCTTTAGCAGCTGATTGTAGAGACTTGAGGCCGTCGCCGACGTAGAAGTCGCGCTCCACAAAGTGTTGTGCCTCTGAGCCATACTCACTTGCTCCATATTGTGCCGCACGAAGAAGACCATAGATAGCTACTGCTGGCGACGGGCTATTGCCGAACACATGGACTTTCATCCTGTACTCAACAATCTCCTTTCCAGGTTCGTTGTCCTTGAACCAAAGGAACCTAAGGAAGTCTCGATGGTCTTCTCTGACAGTGAAACTGTAAAACATCTGCTCAATGTCTGCTACCACTGCTATCGACTCTCTGCGGAAGCGTAGTAAGACTCCAAGTAACCTGTTATTCAGATCTGGGCCTTTAAGTAACACATCGTTGAGAGAAATCCCATGATGCTGAGCACTGGAATCAAACACGACTCTAATCTGGTTCAGCTTCTGAGGGTGATACACACCGAAGATGGGTAAGTACCATCATTCCTTTCCCTCTTGCAGCGGTGGAGCTAACTCTGCCTGGTCGTGATCGAACATCTTTTGCATGAAGTTCACAAAGTGAGTTTTCATCTCAGGCTTTCTTTTAAATGTGTGGCACAAAGAGGCAAGGCGACTAAGAGCTTGTTCTCGATTGTTTGGCAGCTGTCGCCGTGGTGATCGAAATGGAAGAGGCGCCACCCAGCTATTAGACTCATCTATAAACATTTCTTTATCCATAAGCTCCAGGAAAAGATCATCTTCGATGGAGAGACCCACTTTGTCATCATCCTTGGTTCTCTCAAAAATCGTGCTGCCGAGGCTGCAGTCATGGAGGACTGGGGTGTGGTTTGTAAGGCCGTGAAGAGATGTGCAGTGTAGTCCTTCATTGCCAAACCTCTCCTTGACTTGAATATGATTGGGACATGGAGTAAGGAGAGATGGACGTCCATTTTCCAAGCAGACGTTACCTATAACAACCCAGCCAAGGTCTAGTCTTTGAGCGTAGGGTGCTCTAGGTGGCCCATTGCGTTGTTCTCTGACTTTGTGAACCTTGAGGATGTCGCATCCCAGAAGGAGTATCTGGGCCTCTTGATCTAGGTGTGGTATCTTGTGAGCTATGGACTTCAGGTGTGTGTGGTGCTGTGCGGCTGCTGGAGTTGGAATCTCTGTGTGGTCATTCGGCACGTGATTGCATTCAATGAGTGTAGGAAGCATCACGCTTGTTGTTTCATCCAGTGACTTCACCATGAACCCTGTGGCTCTTCTCCCAAACGCTTCAGTGACCCCTGAACATGTGCGCAGAATGTATGGTGAGTTTGACCCTTCAATTTGAAAGAGGTCAAAGAATTCAGACCTGGCCAAGGACCTGTTGCTCTGGTCGTCCAGAATGACATACATTTTCACAGCTTTGTCAGGGCGTGCTTTAGGAAAAACTTTCACTAGGCAAATTTTCGAACAGGATCTAGGTTCCTTACTGTTATCACAGACCTCCGTGCACCTAGAGGTGACTGCCATCTGAAGTGTTTCTCTTTCACCCTCCCCCGCCATGCTCTGAGGAGGGACTTTTCCTGTCCCATGGTGGGGGTCCAGGATGCAATGCTGCAATATGGCTGTCGCTCTCACATTCTGTGCACTTCAAAGCTACTTCACAGTTCTTAGCCTGGTGAATGGTAGAAGAGCAACATCTGAAACAGATCCCATTTTCTTTAAGAAAAGCTTTGCGTTCCTCTAGTGACTTACTTCGAAAACCTCTACACTTTTTCAGAGGATGTGGCTTCTTGTGGATCGGGCATTGTTTGTCTATTTCTCCTCGCCTGCTGCTTGAACTGTCCGCCTGAGAAGCTGTTTGTAGCGACGCGATTCCAGTCTTGTGAGCAGAAACATAGCTTTTGCCATATGCTGATTTCTTTTCCACTCGATCAAACTTTGATGGTCCTGTAGTATACCTGTGGGAATTATTCAACGGGGTTACAGGGGCTGTCAAGAGATTGAAACTTGGGTCGTTTCTTCGGCGTGCTTCACTGCATATGAACTCTGTAAAGTATGCAAATGGAGGAAAACATACATTGTGTTGCTCCTTGTATTGTGAGCCTTGAGCTAACCACCTCTCTTGCAGACCAATTGGCAACTTCTCAATGATAGGGTTGACACCCCTTGCGGTGTCCAAGTATGAGAGCCCTGGCAGGTAACCCTCAGATTTCGCAGACACTAACTCCCTTAGCAGGTCTCCCAGCTCCCTGAGCTTTACGGGGTCCTTATGACTGATTTTAGGAAAGTTCTCTATCCTCTCAAAGAGAGCTCTTTCAATTACCTCGGGGGAGCCATAGCACTCCTCTAGGCGATCCCAAGCCATTCTTAAACCTATATCAGGCCTGGCAACATGTACAGAACGAATCAGTATGACGTGTTCTGAAGACTGATTTCCTAACCATTTTGTTAAGAGGTCAAGCTCTTCGCTAGCACTTAAGTTCAGTCCTCCAATAGCGTTGCAGAATGAAGATTTCCAGTGATGGCGTGTATGGTTCAAGTACTGGGGATTTTTCATCACTAAGACATAGCTGGGAGTGTTGTTCGACGTATTCACGGGTGCGCTAAATGGCGGCTTGAACTGACTCATGAAGACTCCTACTGCCCTGAGTACCTTCAATCTCTGCTGCTGCCTCAAAAACTTCAGCTTCAGCCAAAGCTACTGCAATCTCCCTCTCTTGCTCCAAAGCTGCTAACTCAACGGCTATACGTGCCTCCTTGACCTTCAAATCAGCTGCAAGATGTGCCTCTTTTATCTTCAATTCAGCTTCTCTCTGAACGAAGGTGGCACGTGCACGTGCAGCTTCAACTTTAGCACGGGCATTAGCAGCGGCCCTGCTAGCTGAGGACACTTTAGATGTGCTTGATAAGGTGGAACGTTGTGATCTTGCTTCACGTGTCGTCTCTTGATCTTTAATACTGCCGTCAGTGATGGACGCTTTTTCCACTCCAGCCTCACTGATATGCGACATTATGTTTAACGATCCTCCAAGATGTATTAGACGGGAAGTATAAAGAGGCCTTAGTATGTTTGAGACGGTGTCCTTGCTCAGTTCTTTATCTTCTTATTGCTGTTTTGCCCGCCATGAAGTCCCTTTTTTACTATTCTGTCCTCAGTGTGTGTGACTGTACACAAATCGACAGATAGCTAACAGGCTTCAAGAGAAAGTCAGAGGCTGGCGTAAAGTTCAAGGCTCTTTACTGTTGTCTTAATTCTCATGAAGAAATCTTTGTAAAACTGAAATGATACAGAAAGATAGCACCAATCACTGAATGCTATCCAAACATGTCATACATTAACAGACATGAAATAATATACCTTTAAGCTTCAAAGTTGTAACACATATATTACATTCAGCTAATATGCTTATAACTGTAAAAACTTATAACTTATAGTACATATAGTATGTGCAGCTCAACAGCTAAACTAACAAACTATTGATGACCTCTTCACTGAAAGGCTATACAATAGCAGTTTTCATGTGTAAACAAATAAATATTCAAGAACATTCCAGAAAGTTTTATATGACATATGTATCAACGTAATTGACTATAAACTCAAATACAACTTACAAGCGATGCTTTCTCAAGGCACAAACACAAAATGAAGACAGGATTAGATGACTAGAGCTGCAAGTGGACCGCATGGAATATAACTACTGATGTATCAAGGATCTTTATTTCAATTCAATCCCATAGTAAATAGAATAGGCCATGTGTTCTCTAGGCAAAAGGTGTTTTGTCAGATTTGTTCAAACATAAGTGGTCACAAATTTGGTAAATACGTAATTTATTTAATATATATATAAAAAAAAATTAACTATAATAACTGACATTTGCCTTCTACACTTGCTATGCAAGTACAAGTCCCCTCCTGTGGTTTTTCAATTGCACAGGTTCTTTTTCATGTCAGCTGTAAACAAGAGTTACAATGGCTCCGATGGACCTTTGAATCTTGAGGTGTGTGACAGTATGACATTCCTCTTTGCTGGGCTTTGTTTGCAATGCAATGTTGGCAGCTAGGCGAGGTATTGGATACGGGATGATGCATCTTTGAATCTGATTGTGGGGTCAAGTCTTCTTTGGATCACTCTGTCCATGAGGTCATCTCTGAATTTTTGAGTCGTCTTCACATAGATTGGTCTAGCAATCCACTGCTTTGATTGCTTTTGAAAGACAACATTGTGTCTTGTGAGGCCTGGAATCAAAAATAGTATGAACGAACGTGATGGAAGTATAGTAAATGCATAATTTTTATATTTATAATGTTATTACAAAAGTTAGGACTGTGGCTATTTATGTTTTTTATGCAAATAAAAAAAAAATCATTAGTCAGTCATATCTGTGCCAGCATTTATTTGAAGATCATGTTCATGTATGGATGACAAATAGAGAAGTAAAGGGAAAATACACAGTCACTACAGTAATTTGCATTCCTTTAGTACCCACCAGCTGCTGTTGTTGCCTGTTCCCGCTTTGTGGAGTGATTCTCATTGTGATCCATAATGGCTAGCATAGTGCGTGCCTTCACTGAAGGGTATTGAAAATGAAGTCGCTTTGGACAGTACTTCAAAAGGGCATTGTGAAACACCTCAAGTTGTCCTGAAAAATAAAACCAAAGAAAATGCTTTACAATGTAAAAACAAGAGCATGAAAAGTTGTGTGTTCTTTCGAAGCACTGTATCATGAATGGGATGCATAGTATTATTGATCAAGTCTGGTGTTACATTCCCCACCTCATACAGACTTATTGCAAAATAGTTTCTCAGAACCTATTCTCACTGAGACAGACTTGACGACTTGACTTGAACCATATTACTATTCTGCATGTCAAACTCTTTGATACACATACCTGTGTGTTTGAACAGTGTCATCTGTTGTAGGTCTTTTATGAGACGTGCGTCCATAATCATAGCTTGAAGGGCTTTGAAGGCAGGGGAATTCCCTTTTAGCCACCTCTTTGTTCTTTGTTCCTCTGCTGACAAGTCTTGATGGAAACATCTGTATTCCATTCCGTTTTCTTCCCAGCGATGAACCCCAGTGATGTGGTGTTGGAGAGACATCCATCGTCGGAGCAGCTCCTGAAAACACAAGAGTGGAGGCACACTTTTAACCGTCTGTAATACAGTACAGTTGGCTTCCATGTTGAAGACCAAAGATTTGATGTACATTTGAGCTGCATATAGCATTTGATGTATATAATAACATAGAATATCACTTTGTGATGAGCTGTTTCTGTATGCTTGGATACCTTTGCATCTCCTTTGGAGGTGCAACAGCTCCACCACATGGGGTTGCTGACACTCCTGACCCAAGGAGCAAGATCATTGTATTCTTTTCTGTTGGATGCTGCAACCATTTTTTTTTAAATCCTGAAAAATTATAGAAAAGAATTACTATGGGTAATCTCATGCATTGCATAGACTATGGTGGCGCACCATTTCAGTCATATCTGTTACATACATAATTGTGTTTCAGTCTCTTTTGCATTAATTTTAATTTTTTCATCACTACCAAATTAGGTACAATTAGCTATAGAAACATGGAAATAAGTGCACCGCACACATTATAAAGACCCATAAAAAAAAAACTTTTGTGAAAAACTGGTAACGGACAATAATGGAGATAAAATATTTGGGGTTGTTTTATAGCTATACAGCTTAGACTAACAGTAAACTAACCTTTGGCGACATGCCACGGATCAAACTGATGAATGATATGAGGATATTCTTCTCTCATGATTTTTCTTATGGACGGATGCCGGTCTGTGGTGACCACTTTTACATCAATGCCCTCATCCAGGATCTTCTCCAGGCTTTTCTTGAAGGCCAGTGGTTCCATTGCGACCGAACTGGAGGCCTGGGAAACCTATAGAGCACAAATGAATGCATGATGACATTTAAAAACATGTTATAGAATTTACCATAGATTTGTGGAAATAAATGACAATTTACCTGCATCATCTCAAACCCCACGATCTGGTTAGTGGAGTCATCCATAAAAGAATACGTGTTGTATTTGCTGGAGTGTCCGGGGCTGTCACTTCTGCCGTCTCCACTTAGCTGCACTCCTTCACCATCTTCGCTTTGGCAAATTAATCTTGCTTTGATTATGTTCTCCTGTTGTGTGTATGATTTCTCAATCACCGGGAGCAGGTAGCTTGCCTTTATGTTGTAAGAGTTGACTCCAGGGGCTACTGCAGGTTGAAAAGTCCAGCCCAGTCAGCTATGTCAGTGTATGTTGAGCCGGTAAAGAGAGTGGCAGCTGCTGCGAAAAGGCTATTTTCCGCCATTCCAGGGAAACTATTGGGACATGACTCCCATTGTCCCATATGGCCATTGCTGCATTGCCAATTTATATTGATTCTACTGCCGAACTGTGTTACTGTCTGGTTCAGGTCACACATCGCAGCAACACAGGTTGTACATTTCTGAAAGAGTTCCAGGAGTTTAGACTCATTTACAATCCACTTCCTCTCCTTCCAACCTCTGGTTTGTCCAGAGATGCTTGAAGAGCTACCTGTAGTGGTGGTGGAGGGGCTTGAATTTGGCACAAAGCTGGTGTCTGCGGTATCGACAGCAGATTCTGAGGTCATGCTGACATCAAACACTGATGTTGCACTCATATCCATCACAGTAGCTTAAATGTGGTGTGTTTCCTGTTGTAGACAAATAATAATAAAAATATGCATTGGTTTTGCATACCAGTGCCACATCCAGTACATCTTGAGTAAACAATTACATGACTTGATAGGAAATAAAGTGTAATGGTTTCCATAAATTGTATTATGGATTATTGATCGCAAACATAGAAGCTGGTCATTCACCTCAAATCCAAGACTTTTTCTTGGTCTACACATGACCATCATTGTGGATGTTGATGCAGTGTCCTAGACATGAATCAGATGTAAAAAAAAAAATGTAGGTCATATTGCAATCATACAGTAAGTCTGTATAAAACATGAAGATTCATTAGCTTATCGATTGCATTGTCCATGTGGGAGCCAGGGCAACAGCTGGTTTGCTTGAACGTAAAGGACTGGTTAGCTGTACAGACAAAGGCACTTTGAATGAAGCAGTAGGCTCTTCAGCTCTGTGCTTCTGGGGGGTTGAATGAGGTATACCAACAAAAAAGTTTTCCTCTTGTTCTGGCAGATCTTGCTATACGTCATTCAACTCTGCCTGTATAATTATTGGCACAATTATGACAGAAATAACAATGACAAGAATTATTTTTTTGGAAAGCAAATAAAAACACTACCAAAATGTATATTTATATATTTTTTACATTCTTCCCAGTAAGTATTGTATTGTATAAAGTATTGTTACAGGGTATTACATAAGTAGACAGTAGCCTACTCTTTCATTTTTTCACCAGAGACAAAAATACCTTTAGTCAAGGTATTAGCATGGTAAACATAACCTTGCAGTCTCATGATACAGAGAATCAGATTTGTTGACACTATAACGTTATACTACGGGCTTGTACGGTTTTAGGCTTATACTACATTTTTATTTTCCTGAGCTCAGTCCTTATGTAAATCAAACAGTCACTTCTTATTGCCTGTCTCAGAAGCGCACTGATTTCACAGCTAACTTATGTTACTCAGCTAAGGTTACTGACACTTTCAGGACAACCAAATACCATGCAAAAGTACACTTACAGTGTTGGGTGATGATCCACTTTGTTGTGTTAGTGATTAAAATATATTCGGTGTAGCCTCATCCTTTAGGCGTGTTCCTGTGCAGGTATAGTCCTCCGGTGTGAAATGCTCGGAGCAAACACGCCACTTCTTAAAAGTCATCAACGGTGTTTTTGGATTCTTGTTCAAAGCAGCTAACCAAGCTCTCTGCTGTATGTGGTGAGATGGAATTCTGTGAAACATGACAGCACTATATACCTTCTCCTTGTTATCACAACCCTTTACGATGCACGTTATAACCATGATTGTCCACAAACTATCTTCCTACAACCTGATACTTCGTCAACTCTGCTCAAACTATTACTACTGGTGCAGGTCACGTTGGTTCTATTTACGGAAATGAGAGGGAGGAAGAGAGGGAGCTGGGGCCGGTGAGAGGACTTTTCACGAGTGAAGATATTACTGCGCCAAGTCAAAGAGCTCCCGAGCACTTGCTATGGTATTCCGCCATACAATATAGTTATCCATTTTACACGCTTAGAAAAGCGCAACGTTTTGTTTTGTGTCACCGTCCTAGGTTGAGTTACACTACTCGAGTAACTGTATTTAAATAGGGAAAACGTGGAGGTGTTTGGTAGCTTCTCTGCTTGGCCCCTATTGAATGAACTGGGCTAAGCTAAGTGCTAACAAAGTTTCGCCGCAAGACAGAGCGATTTAGTGCACGCACTGAGACGAGAGAGGTATGTATCAACTCGTCTTAGTTAAGGGAATAACATAGTTTAATATGAAAAAAAAACGGTGGACTATCCCTTTAATATATATGCAGTGTATTTACTGTTCATCTAAAAATAATTGGTATATATATAATTATTATTTTTTTTTTAACAAATGTATTCTCTGTGATTTGATTTACTTCTCTTGTAGGCTAAATGATTGTGGCTTAACAGACAAAAGCTGTCCAGCTCTGGCTTCAGTTCTTGGATCAGATACCAGTCTGAAAGAGCTGAACATGAACAATAATAATCTGCAGGATTATGGAGTTAAGATGCTCTGCACTGGATTGAAATATAAAAATTGCAAATTAGAGATACTGAGGTAAGTTTTGTGACAATCTGTAGTGTTTGGTTAGAAGATCCATCTGTTAACTTGGACCTAGATCATTTGCCACATAATTGAGGACAGAACTGCTTCAACTCAGTGAAATTTGCAGCATGAACTATACATTCCACATTCTCTACATTCTCTCTCTTTACTGTATATAAATAAATACATTTAAATAAATTGATGCATTTAGCAGACGCTTTTATCCAAAGCGACTTACAGTGCATTCAGGCTTACATTTGTTTTTACCTAACATTATATATAAATATATAAACTATGTTATATATTATTATGTAAAGTATAATATTAAAGACTATAATAAAATACAATATTGTATTGTGTTATAGTTCATATATCCAAGTTGCCTGTCTGGAACGCAGCACTAGGTTAACGTCAATAAACGATAGTTTACTACAATTAAGATCCATTCTATAAGATGGCATTTCAGCACTTGACAAACGGACAGCGACTCCTGAGTATCACTTAAAGCACAGCTACGTGCAACTGTACTTTTGGATGACTGTCCTGCAGGAAAGTCCATTGATCATCCGTGTCTCTAGGAACTTTTAATGTCTTGGAAATCTTCATATAGCCTAAAGTAATACAGTTATTTATTCTCTATAGCTTCTCTATAGCTTTTGCAAGATCTCTGTTGACTTTGCCATTTTTGCTACAATCTCTGAGAGGTTGAGTAATTTTGATTGCAACTGTAGATTATAATTGTGGAAAATTAAAACGGCCAAAAAAATTTAAATTGCATTTGTTGTAGTTTTCGTTCACCAATATATAACTTTACCCAGCTTAACTGTGAAAAGAGTCAATTCAGGTCAAAATCCTGTAGTCCATCTTTTTATTTTCTTCATTCTAGTACATGTACTTGTGTAACAATCTGTGTTATAATGAAGAATAACATCTTTACTAATAGACTTTCAGACTGCAGTATCACTGAAGAAGGTTATAAAGCTCTGTCTTCAGCTCTGAGATCAAACCCTTCACACCTGATAGAGCTGGATCTCACAGGAAATGATCCTGGAGAATCAGGAGTGAAGCTGCTCAGTGATTTACTACAGGATCCAAACTGTCAACTCAAGACTCTGAGGTGAGACCTGATGAACTAATGTTAAATAAGTTATACACATGTTAATTATTTATATTATATAAATGTTATTTCACTAATTTAGTAAGGTATACAATTTGTTGCATCAAAAATTTTGAAAATGGTCAAACATGAAAGATCAGATGCTGCAGCTGCTGTTGTTTTGATGATAAATGTCAGCACAGTTTAGTTGTGTTAAAAGTTACAGGTTAATCAGACATTTTGGGTCACTAGATGTGCTGGTGTTCAGTAGTTTGGAGCTTCGATAGTTAACATTTATGATTGTGTTATTGTGGACATTTCTCATTAAACATATTCAGTGTGATTTATTATCCTGATTGTTTAAATGTTACTGAATGCACTGCACATTAATATCCATCAAGCTCAGATTCACAACACAGTAGATCACTGATCTAGAATAGAGAACTGGATTGCTCATGACGTCATGAAAGTGAAGCCACCATATTGGTAATCCCTAGTGTGTGTAAACGGTCTATTGAATAAATAAGAAATTGTATGATTTTAACAAGAAAACATCACATAAGTCAGCGCTTTTAAATCTGAAGTATCCCTGTACATTCTTACAACACAAACAATCAAGGGAATTTTCCCCTACATATTAAAAAGCTACGTTCATTACAGTAGCGAACATCATGAACATGATAAACATCAGACGGACACGACCTCAACATATAACAAATGACAAAGTGCTCATTCTGAAATCTGATTTATTTGTATACACGTATACCTTTATTCGCCTTGAACAGTTATTCATTGTTTATATAATTCTGTTATAGAGTTTTATTTGTACAGTAGCTGCTAGATGCAAATGTTTCAACAATGATTTCGTTAACAGCATTCATTTTGAAGCAGGTAATGATTTAAATAGTGGTTAAATTATTATTAATTTAGCATACAACATTTCACATGGAAACAGAAGATAATGTTAGTAAAAATATGCACGATCTTGGCGAGTCTGAAATAGATGTTTCTCAATCAGGACATTAAAAATATACACGTAATCATTTATGCAGAGAAATAACTGAATATAGACAGTACGTACATGAAGCTTTATTACAAGATGGTCAATTAAGTTATTAATTTCAGTATAGAGCAATTTTAACAGTTTCTGATACTAATAGGTTCATATTTAATAATTCCTGAATGTACATAAAGAAATAGGCTATATTTTGTGTTGGATCAGTTACCAGTGTCATCAGTGCGCAGCAAACACACACACCTAAATGGATTCAATATATACTTATCCTGCCCAAAAAGACCATAAACATTGCAGATAACTTGAAGTAAAAATGACTTTACATACAAACAACATAAAAAATAATACTATTTGACTGATTTGCTTCAAATCGGGTGATTTTAGGTCAGTGGTTTGCATGTGACTCAATGGTGCTCTCTGCTGGTAGGGAATAGTAAGATGACTGATCAAACACTTCGGTGGCTTCACTGCCTTTTGGCAGTTTAGAATGTGATGAGTGATCCAGTCATATATAGATCAGTGCTGTAGATCTACTACAGTAGATATATTACAGGTCACAAACATGTGTTGTGTGTCAGGAGAGGATCACCGATAACACACACACACACACACACACACACACACACACCTGTCTGAACCTGCAGTTCCTCTCATAATGAGCAGAATTACTGTTGCATCAACACAGACATCAGTTAAATAAAACTATCCAGAGATGGTCTGAACCTATATCATGTTCCTGTTAGTGGATCAGCAGTCCAGTGTGTTATGTGTGTAAACATAACAGAGGTGGAGGCAGGCAAAGTCTTGTTTAAAAAGGGGGATTTTTCTTAAAGGTTTACTTTCAACCAAAGAGAGAGGAAGGGTTACACCAAAAACTGCAGATTTAGCCCCTGGTCCAGTTTTCCCTTTTGTTTGCCAGCAAAAGTCATGTGCTTGCTTCCAGCGTCACAACAGTATTTAAACCACTCTGCTCATTAGGAACGAGACACCCTTCGCTGAAGACTGTAGCGCTGTGACGTCACGTACGTACGTCACGTACGTCACGTATGTATGTCACGTATGTACGTCACGTATGTACGTCACGTATGTGTTTACCGCGCATGCGCTTGTAATTTGCATTGCGTGATGACATTAGTTGTTTTCGGGTCGTGCGTGCATTAAAACGATGCGCATACTTAAAAGAAAACTCTAATAAAATGTTAAAGTATTAAAGAACATTACGGTGTAAAAAAGACGGGGAAAACAACCGTGTTTAACCATGTTTCATTTGAGGTAAAATTATACGGAATTAAAGTTTATTCTGTAATATCTGTGTAGTATCTTACAATATATTAACATTCTGGTGCACTTTACTTCACTGTGTATATTGTTATATTACACTTTATTGGCACCTTATATTTCTTATTGAGCTAGTCAAAATTAAAACAGATAAAGTACAGTCGTCGGCTCTAATAGTGCAGATGGTAAAACGTGTGTTGTTCACAATTTGATGCAATCGATCCGGGTCCGAATCTGCCTTTTGACAGTTTTTTTCTACCTTTTCAAATTTCAAATCACATCAGAAAAGCATTTATTTTAAATAAAAACGAAGGAAATAATCAAACAGTTTTGAGGGAGGGCTTTATTGTCCTAATATGCTGGCATCCATTTAATAATTTGAATTAAAATTATAATTTACACTCAGTCATTATTGCATACTGTTTTATAATGTACTACAATACTGAGGTGCAAATAATTGCCACTATTTGCAATAAGTAATATAAATAGCAGAAAATCCTGCTATTTTAACATAGTGTAAATCTATAGCCATTTGTTCTAAGTGTAAATAGCCACTGCCTTTCTTATTTTAATCTTTCCTTTGCTATGGTTCTTGTTTATCTATTTTTTAACTAGAAATTTGGACATTTTTCTTTTGCTTAGGTAATTCTGCATGTGAAACATTTAAGCCAATAAAGTAGTTTTAAGTTCAGTTGACTACATAGAGTATATTTTCAGTGTCTGCATCCCATTTTATGCAAGGTGCCTCAAAAAAAAAAAAAAAAGAAAAACTGGTGACAGTGATCTTTTTTTATTTATTTCAAAGAACAAAACAGATAATGTAATTGTATATACAAAGACAGATTAAGACTATAGACATGACACAAGAAAAAAATATCTGAAATTCACCTCCATCACTGATAAAACAATAAGTCAAGCAGTAGCCCTAAAATTCTTTGAATGGATAAAACCCACACAGGACTCTCCTCCTGCGATTCTCACACAGCCAGGTGGACAGTCTTTAAATATCTCACTGCACCGGAGGCACTGGGTCAGAGAACATGACGCCCGGAGCTCAGGTTGTATTGTTCAGACAATGCACTCCAGTTCACAACAGCACTCCAGTTCACAACACCTAATTTACATAAAATAACAAACAATACTGAAAGCAATATTAAATCATTTTTAAGAAAGGCAGAAGAGCCATACAAGGAAAATATTTAAAATGTATTTTTAAATATATTATAGCATGGTGTTAGAAAAAGTGTTATTCGCTTTGTCTGTAAACTACCTAAGAGATTTAATTTAACAGCATTAACATCAACTAAATTAATACATTTTGTCAAGTCAAAATTTATGTTGGCTTGACTTGAGAAAGCATGGCCTGAAAGTTTGAAGTTTTTGTCAATTTGAAAATTTTACAGTTGAGGGCTATACAGTCTGTCAGAGAAAGAAAAACAGATAATTACAGTACTCTAGCCACATGAAGTGAGTCTCTTCTCTGAATTTTTTCTCACTGACAATGTCCCCAAAAAGTCATATTAAGATATATAAAGGTCAATTTAAGAGGTAACACTTTACAGTAAGCTGTCATTAGTAAACACTAGTTAATGTATTACTTAACATGAACTAACAATGAACAATACATGCGTTGCAGTATCTATTAATCTTTGATAATGTTAATGAAAAAGATTACAAATGTGATATTTTTTTTTGCAATGCATGCAACCATCAATGGCATTACTTACATTAATAAAGTATTTCTGCTCTATTTGAATACATCTTTAATGGTTCATTTTAGGTGAATTAAGACTATGAAAGACCAGCATTCGAATACTATATCATAAAACATGGCACTCTCTATGATTATGACCAAAGCATTATTACAATTAAAAGCAATTTTAAACGCACATTTTTAAGAAAACAAATGTAACATCTCATATCCACCATACCTTACGATCATCCGGAAGTGAATGAACCTGGATATGCGCATTAATGACAGTCAGTACGGCCCACAATCGTATTTACAGTAAATACATATACGTTACTGCGCATGCGCGGTAAACACACGTCACGTACATACGTGACGTACATACGTGATGTCGCCGCACTACAGTCTGCAGCGAGGAGTACTTGTTAGGAACAGGTGCAAGAAACTGGCATATAATAACAAAAGAGACCTAACAAAAAACTCTTGGCCACTAGGGGGCAGCCATAATTAGTACAAACCATTACTTTAACCATATAAAACTTCATGCACAGGTAACACAGTGTTTGGTGAATTCTGCTTGATAATAATAGGAAGATCAACTAAATATATCTCTATGAATGCTTAGCTGTCACAAGCTAGTTATCTCTTTGCTAACTTTTCTCATCTCCTGCTTAAAAGCCAGAAAGATCTTCAGATTTTTGAGAATCATGATCTAATGAGCTTTTGCCCCTGAGTTTATTTTAAATTTACTTTTATCTTGCACATTGAATTGATTCCAGCTTCATCTTCTCTTCTGCAGGTTTTTGGGTCCTGCTGCAGATGAAGGCTGTCAGTATGTGACTGGAATTGTGGGTAAAAACCCGTTACTCCTGAGAGAGCTGGATCTGAGTGGACGTGAACTAGGAGACACAGGAGTGAATCAGATCTCTGCTCTACTGCAGGATAAACACTGTACACTCAACACACTGAAGTTCGTTCTTTTTAAATTGTTACAAGGACAATTTTTAATTCTTGCTTTATGTGTCTTGTATAAGAGATTGCTGACTAAAAAAAACATATGTGACCTTTGTAAAGTGGCTATCATCATCATCATCACCAGTATTTGTCATCTGTCAGCTGAGACATACTGGTAAATATTCAGATTAAAGCGTAAGTGTTTTCTCTTTATGCAGTCTGAAGAACAACTGTATCACAGAAGGAGGTTGTCATGTTCTGGCTGCAGCTCTAAATTCAAACCCTTCAAATCTGACAGAGCTGGATCTGAGTGAGAATAAACTAGGAAACCCAGGAATGAAGATCATCTTGACTCTGTTTGAAAATGTACAGTGTAGACTGGAAAGGCTGATGTAAGTGTTTTAAAAGTGTATCCCCTCAATTATCCAGACTCTAGTGACCCACCACAGTTTACTAAATGTGAAAATATTTTACACTTCTCATCAGGACATCAAAATAATCTTGACATTGTGATATGAGTTATTGCAGTCACAAAAGGCTACATTTTAATTAAAAACACATGCGTAAGAGGGAAGTGCATTTACATGTGAGCAGATCATGAGTTAGTGTCAATAAATCTTGTTCTTCAAGCAGTAACCTCCAACATTTAGCATCAGCACACTGAAGAAGCACTGTCTTTAAAATTCATATCTATTGTTTTTAATGCGTATGTGCGTATGTTTGAACGTATGTGCGTTCAAACAGTAGTGTCATCACTCAAAACCTGTCAGTGGTTATTAACTACAACACAACTCGCAAAGTTTCCCATTAAAAAATGTACTGGGGACAGTCATGGCCTAACGGTTAGAGAGTTGGACTTGTAACCCAGAGGTTGCGGGTTCGAGTATCAGATCTGGCAGGAATTGTCTGTAGGGTGAGTGAATAACCAGCGCTCTCTTTCACCCTCAATACCATGACTGAGATGAGACACTTGAGCAAGGCATTGAACCCCTGAAAGCTCCCTGGGCACCGCTGCATCTGAGAGTTGTCCCCTTTAAAAATATGATTAAAACCATGCTGTGTATTGTAAATAACAAAGTTTTATACTTTAACTTTATAAGTAGTAAAACAAAGCAAACTGGGCAAAAAATGTGTTTTAAGTTTATAAATGTTTTGAGTCTCCCCTCCCTTGCTTCACAGTGCTTTGGTCCAAATGCCTGCTTTCCTCTTTTAAATCACCTCAGTGTTGCCGAGTTTGTGGTTTTCCAGATGAACTGGGCTACCTATCACTGTTTCTCTGTGTTGAAGCGACCCTAATAATGTGATATGAATGTGAATTTTACTGGAGAAACCCCACAGCAAAATGTGTATTTTACCCCCCCAGAATGATTTTTTTACTGTGGAACCCCCCTTGAAACATAATTGTGCTAGTATTGAGTAGCAATTGGCTGGGTTTTGTTGCAAAAACCCAGCAATCCTGCATCACCTACACACACACACACACACACTTGTTAATTTAAGACCTCGACTTGGCTCTTTTTTAAAGGATAACAGTGAGTTCAGTACACAGATGTTTGTGAGGAAACAGCTGATCACTTTATCAACTGACAGCCTCTCCATTAATCTTGAACATGTTTACCACTAAACATTCATTTTGGAATGAGCTATATTTGGAAATAAAAACTAAATAAATGCTGTTTTATAATTAAGTAATTAAGAATTGTTTTATTTTTATTTTGTTTATTTGTATCTCCAAACAAAATTTTCCTGTCGTAAAATTGAAAGCATTCAATAATTCAGAATAATATTTAATATGAAATATATTTTAAATGAAGATGTGGTTTCGGTAATTTTATCTCTTAAATCTCTTGATCTATTTCTGATATTTTTGTTATGGCTAGTAGAAGTTCTGAATTGCTGTTAATTTAAGAAAATGTTGGTGAGCGAGTTATTTTAAGGTCATAACGTGAATTTGGAAGGTTCGCTGAATTTTACGTTCCTGTAATTTCCTTTGTTTTTGGCAGATGATGTTAACAGATTTAATCAGATTTGTACAACAAAGTGTTTATAAACCTGTTATGAACTAAACACATAAACTTAAAGGTCACTGTTCAGTTTTCCACTAAAATAAAAGTCTGAGAACATTTGAAAGTAAAGAAATTAGGACAGCGTTGTAAGTATGGTTTAGGCTTAAGTGCTGTACTTTAAAATGCAAAATATTGTAATAATCAAATTAAAATAATAATTTCACAGTGTTATTATCATGCAAATCTCATATTGGTGGATAAAAGTGACATGACATACACCCAAGTATGGTGACCCATACTCAGAATCCATGTTCTGCATTTAACCCATCCAAAGTGCGCACACACAAACAAACACACACACACACACACACACAAACACACACACTGTAAACACACACCCGGAGCAGAGAGCATCATTTATGCTGCGGTGCCCGAGGAGCAGTTTGGGGTTCAGTGCCTTGCTCAAGACTCCTCGGTCATGGCATTGCCGGCTTGAGACTCAAACCCACAACCCTAGGGTTAGGAAACAAACCCTCTAACCACTAGGCCACGACTTCCCCACAAAGTTTGTGTCAGAAATGGGATTAGTAGCTAAAATTAGTAGCTAAAGCAGCTATTTGTGTAATTGTATGTATATATCTTAATTAGTTGTGTCCTCTCTTCTACAGGTTAAACTGCATCAGTATTACAGATGAAGGTTGTGCTGCTCTGGCATCAGCGTTTAATTCAAACCTCAGAGAGCTGGATCTGAGCAGGAATCAAATAGGAGACTCTGGAGTGACAGAAATCTCCAGTCTGCTGAGAAATTCACAGACACTACAGATACTCAGGTCTTAATTTGGTTAATCTAAACATGAATCAATGTAAAGCTCCAGCTGGTCTATAAACTGATCCTGTGTCACAAGGAATGGGTCAGTAATGTGAAATTTTTGTGTTGGTGTAGATACATTTATAAAATATTGACAAACAGATTGATTTTTGGAGATGATGGGAAATGTTAATATCCTAATGGTGTAATAAATGTTTTTAATGTGATTTATTTATTTAGTCTTTCTGAAGACTTTCAGATTGCAGTATCACTGAAGAAGGTTATAATAAAGTTACATAATTTTGTTATTATAAAATCTTATGACTCAAATGTTACATTATATTGACAATATCTCTTTTTTAATATGCATCAGCATTTTTTTTTTATTTTATCCTGGATCTTCAGAAAAGCTTGTATTTGTAAAGTACTGCAGTCTCTGAGGGACTGAGTAATTTTTATTGCAACTGTAGGTCATAATTGTGGGAAATTAAAATGCAAGAATTGCAGATTACGTTCACCAATATATAACTTTACCCAGCTTTACTGTGAAAAGAGTCAATTCAGGCAAAAATTCCTGTAGTGCATATTTTTTATTTTCTTCATTCTAGAACATGTACTTGTGTGACATTATGTGTTAAAATGAAGAATAACATCTTTTCTAATAGGCTTTCAGACTGCAGTATCACTGAAGAAGGTTATAAAGCTCTGTCTTCAGCTCTGAGATCAAACCCTTCACACCTGATAGAGCTGGATCTCACAGGAAATGATCCTGGAGAATCAGGAGTGAAGCTGCTCAGTGATTTACTACAGGATCCAAACTGTCAACTCAACACACTGAGGTGAGACCTGATGAAATAATGCTGAATAAATTATATACATTTGAGTTATTTATATTATATTTTTCTAATAATTTAACGGCCTCGAGGCAATTATTTAGCTTATACTGCGGTTGCCACATCTAAAGACATCAATCAGATGATAGATTTAAAGGGATTCATCTGGTTTTTGTACTTAAATCACTGTTGTGAGTAGGATTATTTCTTCCGCATCTCATCCAATGCCTCTTTTGCTGGATCCAAAACATGATTTTAAAGCTGGTAATGGAGGCTTGAGCCTTTGATAGCATTCTAATGCAGTTATTAATGAAGTTATTAAAAAGAGAGGGAGAAAGACAGAGACGCACAGAGAGGGAGAGAGAGAGAGAGAGCTTGTGTGAATTAGTCTTCCTCTGTGCTTCCCTCAACAGTGTTCTTCAGCAGTGTCTCTAAACAGCTGTTATTACCTCGCTAATGAGAAATGTCATGTGTGTTTACTTTCAGAAAATCATCTGTCATGTTGTTGTTTTTGTTAGTCCTGTAACTTCTGTTATAACAGCTTTACTATATGTGAAGTGATATGAACTGTAATGAGGTTAAGAGAGCTGCCTGGAACTACGTTCACCGTGCGTTTCCCAGAAAATAATGTTTGTCAGCCAATCAGATTCAAGCATTCAGTGGCCCTGTAGTATAAATTATATTATATTATTACACTTATTCAGCCAGGTACACAATTTGTTGTTGAAAATTATCAAACATGAAAGATGAGATGCTGCAGCTGCTGTTGTTTTGATGATAAATGTCAGCACAGTTTAGTTGTGTTAAAAGTTACAGGTTAATCAGACATTTTGGGTCAGTAGATGTGCTGGTGTTTAGTAGTTTGGTGCCTCGATAGTTAACAATTATGATTGTGTTATTGTGGACATTTCTCATGAAACATATTCAGTGTGATTTATTATCCTGATTGTTTAAATGTTACTGAATGCACAGTACATTAATTTCCATCAAGCTCAGATTCACAACACTGTAGAGCTACTACAGCAGATCTATCACAGACCACAAACATGTGATGTGTGTCAGCGCAGTTTGGCTGTCTAACATCGGAGAGAGAGAGAGAGAGAGAGAGAGAGAGATTGCTTTTTTTTTTGGCTCACACTTTTCTTTTCCTAATTTTACAAGTGGCAAGTTACAAAAAAACAAGCAGTGTCTGATCACAGCCGGGTGTTCCCCGAGTCTGATGATCGCACGGGCATTACACACAATGTTAAACAGACCCGGGACCTGAGGTAATAGATTCGGACCCGACCTGGACCCGGCTGATCATTTAAAATATAGACCCGAACCCGTTCGGGTCGACGGGTCTCGGGTACACTGTGAAGACCTCTAGTCTGAAATAGATGTTGCTCAATCAGGACATTAAAATTATACACACCATAATTTATTCAGAGAATAACTGAATACAGACAGTACATACATGAAATTAAGCTATAATATATATAAAATATAAATTAAGCTTTTCATTTTAGTAAAGAACAATATTTACAGAAGCTATTGTATTATTCATTGTATATTCAAATCAATTTCTGATACTAATAGGTTCATATTTAATAATTCCTGAATAATTACGTAAATAAAGAAATGGGCTATATTTTGTGTTGGATCAAGTTACCTGTGTCATCAGTGCTGAGCACTGATTTTAGGTCAGCGGTTTGCATGTGACTCAATGGTGCTCTCTGCTGGTAGGGAATAGTAAGACGGCTGATCAAACACTTCTGAGGCTTCACTGCCTTTTGGCAGTTTAGAATGTGATGAGTGATCCAGTCATATATAGATCAGTGCTGTAGATCTACTACAGTAGATATATTACAGGCCACAAACATGTGATGTGTGTCAGGAGAGGATCAGTGATACACACACACACACACACACACCTGTCTGACCCCTGCAGAATTACATCAGATAAATAAAACTATCCAGAGATGGTCTGAACTCATGGCACCTAATAACAAAAGAGATGTAACAAAAAAAACTCTTGGCCACTAGGGGCAGCCATAATTAGTACATACCATTACTTAAACCAAATAAAACTTCATGCACATTTAACACAGTGTTTGGTGAATTCTGCTTGATAATAATAGGAAGAGCCGGCATCAAAAGATCAACTTAATATATCTCTATGAATGCTTAGCTGTCACAAGCTAGTTCTCTCTTTGCTAACTTTCCTCATCTCCTGCTTAAAAGCCAGAAAGATCTTCAGATGCTTGAGAATCATGATCTAGTGAGCTTTTGCCCCTGAGTTTATTTTAAATTTACTTTTTTCTTGCACATTGAATTGATTCCAGCTTCATCTTCTCTTCTGCAGGTTTTTGGGTCCTGCTGCAGATGAAGGCTGTCAGTATGTGACTGGAATTGTGGGTAAAAACCCGTTACTCCTGAGAGAGCTGAATCTGAGTGATCATGAACTAGGAGACACAGGAGTGAATCAGATCTCTGCTCTACTGCAGGATAAACACTGTACACTCAACACACTGAAGTGAGTATCTTACATCATTTCACATGTTACATGACTAGTAATGTTACAGTCGTCTATTTTAATTCTCATTTGAGTCCGACCCCACGTTATAAAGCTTGGAAGAGCCAGGACATTTTTAATATAACTCTGATTATATTTGTCTGAAAGAAGAAATTCATATACATCTAGGATGTCTTGAGGGTGAGTAAATCATGGAGTAATTTTCATTTTTGTGTGAACTATCCCTTTAAGTGCACAGGGGTTGGAGAAAATAATGTGAACACATTAGAAATATCCAGTATTTTATTAATGTGTTTACCATCGTTTGCCTTTAATACAGCTTAGAATAGATTCATACAACTTTTGAATAGACTTTCAATTAAATTCTGTCTCTAACTTCTGCTGTGACTGCTGAATGTGTTCATGTTTACTGACTACAAACTGAGGATTGAAGACTAATTAAAAAAAATTATATGTGTGTATGTGTATGCATGTTTCTATATTTAAATGTAATTTCATAAAGGCAGTCTGGTTTCCACTGTCTCTTCTGGGGCTTCCTCTGGGACAACGGCCAGGGTTTTTTGGCCGACTGGGTCTCTGAGTTTAGGTTAGAGGAGGTTATGAATGAAGCTGGAGTTTCTCTGCGTCTGGAGAGCATCAGTGCAGAGGATCATTTCATAAAGTTAAAGACATTAATAATAACAGCTCAGAAGTCACTTTCAGACAGCAGCGAGTGTTTGAAATAACTTCTGTTTGAGATCTGATGTGGATTATGATCACCTTACAAGGCTGAAATATTTATAAGAGATAGACTATGCACACTAGCCATTAACATTACCATAGTAAACATGGTAAGACCGCTTGAAGAAATCAGAGTCAGCTTCTCATTCAGACGATCACAATAGTGTATTATTTAGTGTAGTGTATAGTAACATGTTTTATCGGTCCTAACTCATCTACGCTCCATGTAAATCTTTAACAAAGCATGCAAACAAACGTCTGCTTTTATCATGTTTATTTTGTGATCGTGCTGGTTTCAGTGACTTATCTATTATTAGTTTTCTGATAACTTCTTTGTTGGTGAAATGGAGTTGTGTGCCGTTGTTCCAGAGAGGCGTGTAAAGGGTGTTTTAATGAAGCGCTGAGGAGTTTCTGACCCGACGGTGGAAACACAGAGTGATTCTGGGCTCAGTGCTACAGGTCTGAATTATTATGTTACACTGACACGTCATCAAAGTATTAGTCCTTTACCACGTCACAAACTCATCAACACTGATTTTAGTAGATTTTAAACCTGGAAGACAAAAATATTGCACAAATCTCAAAATGAACCAGATTTGTTCAACAATTAAAATGAATGAATGCTAACATTGTCTTCTATGATGTGCAACACAAACACCTCTGATACAATCTCAGAAAAAGTAGTGTGGGGTTTCATGACCCTTTAAAAACTAACTTCTCATTACCATCACTGACTGTTACCTTGTTTATATATGTCAGAGGTCGCACGCCTCTGGAGCAACTAGGGGTTAAGTGTCTTGCTCAGGGACACATTGGTGTCTCGCATTGGATTCAAACCTGGGTCTCTCACACCAAAGGCATGTGTCTTATCCACTGCGCCATCAGCACGTGTATTTGTAGATTTTTATATGTTCATATATTTTTGTATAGTTCATCTGTCTATATTCTTTACTAAACATGTTTGTGTAAGAAAGACTTGTAAAGTAAGTTGTTGTGTGATCGAACTTTTGAAAATTCTGCTAATACAGCAGGTCAAAAACACAACCCAATATCCAATCATTTCAATTAATAATAGCAAAAATACACAAACATTTCTCTTTCATCCAGTGGGACAGAACTGTTTTCATTGTGTTTATTAATGGGACACAACAGAATAGTTCTGTGCTGCTGTATCAGAACATATTCATAGTGTTTATTGATGCTTCATATCATCTCTCTGTCATCAAACACCAGATTAATGAATGTGTAACACAACTGAACAGAACCGGTCCAGACTGGGCTTTATTCTGTGCAGGCATTGCTTCTTCAGTCTGACCTGTTTCAGAGAAATATTACTGTACTTCACATCTACACACACAGACAAACCTACAGTTTTATTTAGATGTGCAAAGTTGAATCTGTGTAGCAAAGCTGATCAAGTCACTGGACAGAGCAGAGCGAATGCATTTACGTTGTAGTGATGTTCAGACCAGAATCAGTTTAAACACAAATACACAGCAGTCAGGACTTTTATTTTAGACAATATGATCAGTTTTAGACAAAAGATGAAATAAGAATTATATGACAGAAATAAAAAGATGAAATATTTTAACACCTTTCACACAAGGTTGTTAGGAATTAACACTTCATTGTATTTCTATCAAGAATCAGCACAAATTGTACATAAATCATGAGAAGTGTCAATTATTTGATTAAATGAACAACTTATTTGTTTTTCTGTTTTGAAGACAAATTGTGGAAAATTATCCAAAGATATTCAGACTCTCTTCATCTGTTTTTTGTTTTATCAAGACTTTATTAAATATTTTATCTTCTCTCTTTCTCTCAATGTAGATTAAGATGCTGTGGTTTGACAGATGAAGGTTGTTCTGCTGTGACTTCATGAACATAACGTGTCTGATTCATTGTGTTTTCTCTTTCTGTCTTCAGTCTGTGTGTATGCAGTATTACAGAGAAACAGTGTCTCATCCTGACTTCAGCTCTGAAATCAAACCCATCACACCTGAGAGAACTGAACCTGAGCAGGAATAAACTACTAGGAGACTCTGGAGTGAAACACCTCAGTGATCTACTGATGAACACACAATTCAAGCTGGAGAAACTACAGTTAGTATCATTATACTCTACAGCAGTTACAGTCAGATTAAAGATCACTGTTTACTTTCAGAAAGTCACCATGAAATTAAAGTTGACAGTTATTATTTTTTATGGAATATTTCAGTGCTGAAATGATTTATCTGAGCACATAATGTATTTCTAATCCTGATCTTTGATCTGAATAACTTTCCTTCTCCTCACAACTGTCATGAATCCTGTCCGTGGTCTTCCGTCCGCTCTCCACCAGAGGTCCCGCTCCTATTATATTGACTCACACTACACAGACTGTTATGTGTCCCCCGGACTACATTTCCCATGATCCATTGCACTGATTAACCATAACTGAAGGAGATTCATCTGTGATTATGAACGTGATATTTAATATCTTGATAGTGAACTACGGTTCTGTTTATTAAATGCTGCTCCATCTGAAATCAATCACTTTAAATAATAGTGTAAGTATTAAAATAACAAACTCAAATGGACAAAAATGTGTTTTAAGCTTATTAATATTTTGAGTCTCTTCTCCCTCACCTCACAGTGCTTTAGTCCAGGGCCTGCTTTCTTCTTGTACATATCTCACACACACACACACACACACACACACACACACACACACATTTTTCGATGAGTCCACTAGTGATAATAATGTTACCTGCTTGACAGAAAGGGTTGCCAGGTTTTCAAAACAAAATCCACCTAATTGCTTCTCAAAACTAGCCCAAACTAACCACATTTCGAGGGGGTCCCTTGGTAAAAATAGCGTTCCGGGGCTAAAATACACGTCACTGGGGTCGTTTCAACCCAGAGCAACATTGATAAAGTTTCAAATCCATGAGAAAACTGCAGACTTGGCAACACTGTGAGGATAGTAATGTCTACAACAGACTCAAGCGCTGTCTCCTGCTGCACTAATAGTAGTAAGACTTTCCTCTGTGGATACACTTCCTCACAAGTGCAATTCTAGCTTTTACGCCCAGTTTACGCCCTGCATGTGATTTATTGAGCAGCCCTACATTCAGAAGAGCACATCAGTTTTTCAGCCTGGTTCTCTTCTGAGAAGCTGGTGACCCATCAAATATAACAACAAAACATACATTAATAATAGTAATGATATTATTGCATTTTATTAAGTGCTTATTTAAATAAAATAATGAACTAAATTATAAAGTGTGATAATTCTATTTTATTTTAAAATAAAAGGGAGTATTAAATACAAATACAATTATTTTATAGTAAACTTAAAAATAAAGTGCTATTATTATTATTATTATTATTTTAATTTGAATTTGAATTTCTTTAATTTTTCATCTTCAAACTTAAACTCAGCAAGCTTTTATTTTGGCGGGTTGCTCGTAAGTCTATGTGCTTCTGGGTTTAGTCTAAAGAGCGTCAGTGAATGAAATGTCTCAGTTCTGCATTGTGCTTTGAAAACGTTAACAGGAAGCCTAGATTTATTCTTTCAGTTTGAATAGAAATCTTATACAGTACAGTTTGTGGATCTAAAATAGTAATTGTGCTTTAACAGCTGTCAATCATGTCGGTCCACAAACACACACTCTGAACTCATTTACAGCACATTTCTTATTATATAATAATAATAATTAAAAAAAAAGTATTGCTACATGTACTGTTAAGCTAACTGAGACTTGTTATAGCACTTGTGTATCATTACTCTCTCGTTCGTCTGATTGCTTCAGTTGTCTTCATTTCTGAGTTGCTTTGAATAAAAGTGTCTGCTAAATGACTAAATGTAATGTAAGTGTAAGGTTTTGGCAGTTTTTTATTTATATTTTTTTATTTATTGCACTGTATGGTGTTAACACATGATGAATTACTCACACATGAACATAACGTGTCTGATTCATTGTGTTTTCTCTTTCTGTCTTCAGTCTGTGTGGATGCAGTATTACAGAGAAACAGTGTCTCATCCTGACTTCAGCTCTGAAATCAAACCCATCACACCTGAGAGAACTGAACCTGAGCAGGAATAAACTACTAGGAGACTCTGGAGTGAAACACCTCAGTGATCTACTGATGAACACACAATTCAAGCTGGAGAAACTACAGTTAGTATCATTATACTCTACAGCAGTTACAGTCAGATTGATTTATCAATATACATAATTATTTCCAAAAATGAATGTATCCTTGTGATCTTTAATGAAAATAACTATCACTTTCCCTCATAAACACATCTCTTCTCTCGTCTGATGATGTGAAGAAGGGAAAACCTGTCAGTCTCATGAGATCACAGCAATAACAAACAATTATCAGCTTTTCATCTAAAATTAATTCCTGACCTGCAGTAAAAAAAAAAAAAACTGTTTCAAAATATGATCATAAAATGACCTCGAAATGTACTTGTTGACTTTAAACTACAATCTTAAAATGTTATTGTATTATTAATTATTGTATTTATTATTACTGTATGGTGTTAACACATGATGAATTACTCACACATGAACATAACGTGTCTGATTCATTGTTTTCTCTTTCTGTCTTCAGTCTGTGGAGCTGCAGTATTACAGAGAAACAGTGTCTCATCCTGACTTCAGCTCTGAAATCAAACCCATCACACCTGAGAGAACTGAACCTGAGCTGGAATCAAATAAGAAACACAGGAGTGAATCACTTATGTGACGTACTGAAGGATTCACGCTGTAAACTGGAGAGATTGAGGTCAGTAACATTCACAGACAAGAATCAAAATGATGAAAATCACTTTGTTTAACTCTTATGTGCTGTTCAAGGTCTTTTCAGACCCCAAATGATGTTTGCTGAAATAAAAGAAATGTTTCCTTTATCTAAATGACAAGAGACTTTGTACGGTTGTCAACACTTGGTAGATCTACAAACAGAAAATTAAATTGGATTGAGATCTGGTTGTGTGTTACTGTTAATAAAGTCACTCTCTGGAGACCCACATTGAAATGAATGAGGAAATGATCAAATCAATACTTTTTCTTCTTAATTTATCAAATAAATTCAATAAATCCACCACAATTCAGATCACAAAATACACGAAAATGAAGTGGCAACCCTTCCACACGTTCACAGTACACACACACACACACACACACACACACACACACACACAAACAAACACCCATAGATATTAATGGAGACTATAAAAATGTTGATATTGTTTGTTACATAATTTGTCAAAAATGTCTGAAGAGGTGACACTCAGCACTTTTAATGTATTTTTCTAAATATATAAAAAAATAACATAAATACTTAAACTACATGAATGTGTAGTTAAAACATTAATAAACTGAGTAAAATTACATTTCAGACCTTTTTTTTGTAACAAAATGTCCTTTGGTCCCTGTGTTCTCTGGAGAGCCCAAACAGCACGAGTGTCGTCCCCAAACGAACAGCACATAAGAGTTCAACAAAACACTTTATACTCAATATCTCATGATGAATGTGTTCACATTATATTTGTGAAAGATTCTTCATCTTAATGATTTGTTTGTAAGATGATCTCTCTTCCTCTGTTTGTCTCTTTCTAGTCTTCGTTACTGTGACATTACAGATGTTTCTTCTTTAACTCAGTCTTTGACAAACACAAAAGCTCTGCAGTTTCTAAAAGAGCTTGATCTGAGAGAGAATAAGATTGGAGACTCAAAGCAGAAGCTCATTGATGTGCTACGAGACTCAAACTGTGAACTGAGGTGAGTAAACTGCACTTTGTGATATTAAAGAGATTCATTTACCTCTGATATGTGAACAAATATATACTTTCAGATATTAGTGAAAAGAGTTGATCAAATGATCCTCAAGCTTTATTTCAAAGGGTTTGTGTCAGAATGAAATGTAAAGTTGATCAAAATGTTGAACACAAAGGAGGAAAGAGAAGAAAAGCAGACTGTCACAGCTTTCTACAGCAACAGCTGCTTTATTAATGAGATCAGTAATAGTGAATCATTAGAGTTTGAAATAGATTTGTTCAGATTGTAGGAAAACGCTGGTAAAATCAGAGCAGATTCAGCTTCAGCTCACAGTCGTCCAGCATCACATGATCAATGTCTCTGTCTCTTGTGTGTTTTTACTTTGACAAGCAACACGTCACATTACTTTACACTTACTTTCTGTAAGAGATAATGTACCTCCAGCCGCTTGTTATCACAGAATAAACCCGACAGGGTGATCAGGACTTGTGTCCTCCTGAAGAGACTTATTCTGTGATAACATCCGGCTGCATCTGCATTATCACACTTATTATATGCTTTCTTGACACACAAGTGAAGAATTAGACACAATTTAGATTCAGCTAAACACTTCTGCTCAGTTAGCAACAACTTGAACAACAAGACACACTTTGAACAATGTCTCCTCAAGTCTACTATTAACAGGAATCTCCTGCGGTTTGGTTTGAGGGTAAATCCAGTCAGTAACTGAGGCACAAGCTAATAGCAGTTGTGTTTGAATGAAACGAGTGAGAGCGCGGTGCTGTGATACGAGAGAAGTCAAAGAAACGGCCGACTCAAATACCGTATGACTGTGTGTTATTCTGCTGCTAATGACACACACCTAATGAATAACACACCTCCGAATGTCACGACTGACCAATCAGAATCCAGTATTCCAGCGAGCTGTGCAATCATTTCACTTATTTACTGAGACCAACACAAACATGTTTCAACTAGACACAAACTGATTTGCAATTTGTTCTGAACACTGATTTCTCTCTCTCTTCTGTTCCACCTTACAGTGTTGATGAAGATCCATTGTTAAGATTTATTTCATAGATATTATAGATAGATTTCAATCACCAAAAGCTGATGAATGCTGTATCTCATAAAGTGAAGTGGTCTTGAGAGGAGCAGTAAACATCAGCTGAAGATCCACAGAAGAGCTTCACTACTGTGTCTATGAGGAGAAATAAATGTGTGATAAATGTGTAAATGTGATCCATACAGGTGAAGAGACTCAGACTTTACAATCAAATAATGCAGCATGTGTGTTAGAAACATGATATTGAATGATTAATGTTGCTTTAGTATTCAAGCAGATGATCATTGTGTTTAATGTAAAGCTGGAGAATATTATATCATCATGAACTCTGTCTCTGTTAAAATACTTTCTTGGTGTAAGACTGTAAGGTCTCCAAATATCTGTTTCTAGATCAATTTGTTTTAATTAATGAAACGAGCAGGAATCATTCAGTTTGATCTCTCTTTGTTAATATTTCTTCTGCTTCAGTGTTTTATGGTAAATATGTTTCTCTCATTTGTGGGGAAGATTGTTGTAAAGTTGTTAGTCATTACTGTATAACAATTCAAACTAGAGTCATTTAAAATATAATATCTTGTGAAAGACACATTAGTGTTTTCAGCTGGATATGGATTACAAATGCTCTTTGTGTAATTGTGAAAGAGTCTGTTTGTGCATTTATTTTCTGAAAATCCCGTTCATTTTTATTTGGGAATGAAATGTCATCATTTCTAAGTGTTTCATTAAACTGCAGTCTAATCATAAATATGTCATCAGTTACTTCATTCAGATGAACGACTTTTCCAAAAGAAGATATATATATATATGATTTGTTGTTGTTGTTAGGAAAATATGATATCCATGAAACTAATTGGAGTAACTCATAACTGTGAAATGTCTATTAACTTTATCTTCAGTTGATAAATTGAATCAACAAATTATAGTGTCTGCTGACTGTATTTCCATTAGGAGATATATATATATATATATTTGACCCCACAGCTGACTGGGACTGAACACCTGTCTACATCAGTAACTCGTTCACCCGTATTAAGTGTTACGTTAAACTGCAGTCCAGTCTTAAATATGTCATCACTTTTACTTCATTCAAATGAATATGATATTTTTTTTATGATCATGCATGTATTGATTTAGGTATTTTGGATATTGAAGTCACTTAAGGAAGCCAGAGTATTGGAAATTAAATACCTCTCTATTACAAAATACTAATTATTGTTTGGGTATAAAATCATTTTCTTTTAAAACATATTCTTATTATTCCTTATACTTTAAATTGAGAGTTGTTTAAATACAAGTCATAAATTCTCTATAAAATTCAGTAAAATATTTCTAATATTTAAAATATATTTAAAAGGATTACAGTATGAAACATTAAAAGATATGTATCACACGTCTGATCTCTCCAAATGAAGCCGATAAAGAAAGTCTATATTTGTTCAGAGAAAAATGTCATTCTTTGACATGTTGTTACTCGGTGTGTCTTTTGTCTTACACCTTTAACCCTGTAATTATTCAGGGAGGGTAAGGATAGTATTATAAAGTATACTATTTTATCATATTTTTGGGCAATGCAGGCAGCATCTGAAGAGTGCTTTACTCCTCAGACCTTTTCTTCTTCTTTTTGGGTAAATCCAGTTCCACATCAATGTCTGTGACCCATGACGGATGTCCTTCCTCTGTCTCTGTTCTGTCTGTGTCTAGTAGTCTTCCTCTTCTTCATCGTCATCTTCATCTGGTTCACCTGCGCTTGATGTATCAACATGTTCTCTTCATCATTGTCAAAATCAGATTCATAACTTAATCTCTCAACAAACAAGTGCTGCAAGTGCAAGCAATAAAACAAACAAATAATATAACAGTGAAAAAGATAAATAGCAATATCATTATCCATATCCAAGATCCATATCCATAGGGTCTCTTGACCCTGTACATTTATAATGTAATATGATCAGCTGTGATTCAGTGTTTTCAGTTCTGCTTCCACTGTTTGATGGATGATGTTCTTTGGTCTTTCTCTCTTGTGTTTTCCTCTGATGTGCAGAAGAAATTGAGTTCTGGTTAAAGTTATCTTGGATGATGTGCCCAGTCCATCTCCAGCAGCTTCTTATGATGATGCTCTCCATACTTTCTTAATTGCGCCGCATGAGTAGTTGTTGGTCAGAGATGTTTTGGAGCAGAAGATCTGCAGGATTCTGGAGGTTCATCATGTGGAAAGTTGATCGTTAGGTAAAGAGCTTCTGTCGTTCTCTAACATTCAGATCTGTAGAGTAAGGTGGAAAGGACACAGCTCTGCTACAGAGTCATTCTAGTGCTGGACCTCCACATATTGTTCAGTGTTATAAAGCTGTTTCTGCTCTTGCTGATGCGTCTCTTGATGTCATTGTCTGTCCTCCATCATGTCTAATGATGAAGCCCAGGTCTACAAACTCCTCATTTCTACAGAGGTCTGCTCCTGTACTTTAATTGCTGAGGGGTTTGAGGTGTTCAGTGTTATCATCTCTGTTTTCTGCTTGTTGATCTTCGAGTCTAGTTGTCTGAGTCCAGATGTTTTCTCTGGTGAGGGTGTAAGAACAACAGCTAATCATCAGTGAAGTCAAGATCTTCTCTGGATAATGCTCGACTTAAACAGACAAACACTTCATGAGTCAGCTGTCAGCTTTCCTCACAACGGAGAGCTCAGACTCAGATGTTAATAAAATAATCTTATATTATTCATACACCAGACAGGTGAGTATCTAGAGTACAGTCTGCACAGTGTGTAGTGTGTCGTTTAGTATTTCATTTGGATATAAATTAAATTAAATTTAAGCAATGGCCATTTAGTTTTATTAATAAATCTAAATGAAACCATCAAATTGTCAACAAATGAACTTAATGAACTTTGATGCTTGAGCAGCAAATCAGCATATTAGTATGATTTTTTTTTTTCAGATAGCGAGACAACTATGACTGGGACTGTCATACACACACTGTAAAACCCGACAAGTTCACTTAACTCAAAAAAAGTGTTGAAATTGTTTAAGTGTCTGTTACCATACACTGTAAACCCTAATAAGTTCACAGAACTCTTAGGTTTAAAAATTACATTACATTAAAAATTACATTTCCAGTTGCCTTAAATTATCTCAGTTATCTTATAAATATTGATATTTTTCAACTTATAATTAGAGAGTAGTTCACTCAAAATTTTCTCTATTTTTCAACTCATATAATGTGGGAAATACCCTCAAATATATTCTATTGTTGTCCATCCTAAACCTAACCACAGGCTCTACTCTTCACCACAACGGTAACACTACAAAAACAACATAATAGAAACCTTTGTAAGTTCTGACATAACACAACATTTAAGTACTAACTTAAGTCCCTCTATATTAATCTTGTGTAAAAACACACCAAATAACACTTAAGTTCTACATTTATTTCCCTTGTTTTCTGATGCAAAGCATGCTGGGAACTTGAAAACGCAATAATTTTAAGTTCACCTTACTACAACAATTTTGAGTTTACAGAACTTATTTAAATTAAGTCCAATGAACTTTCATTATTATTTGAGTGCAATTAACTTATTTCTTTTGATTAATTTCACTGTTCAGTTTTACAGTGCATAACATTATAATAAGGACACTATTATAATAAAACGCTGTGAATGTTTAGAGTTGAGTTGTCGTGTTTCTGCTCGTTGTTGTGTGAAGATCGCTTCCACAAAAGGATTCATTCAGAGACACACAGACACGTTCACTTCTGCGTTCAGGGGATTCTGTGCAGATAGATATAAGTCCAGTTCGAATTGAGGGGGGGCTCAAGGGACCCCCCATAAGACCCAAAAAAATGACTTTGGGGGGGGGGGGGGTCACCTGGTTTTTCATTAAAACTAAAATAGAAACAATATTTGACATAGCCCTATCTTTTTTTATCAAAGTATTGCGCTGCCGCTCCCATAAAAAGCTCCTTCAAATTAGATGTGCGTCTGAAAATACGCTCAATTGCGCCACCCGCTGTTTTCTGAAGGAATTTACAGACTGCAGGAGCGACGGCGCTGTGTGATTGGCTGACAGAGTGATCCTTCCTCATTATTTTACCTCACGATGACGGTAAGATAATATTTCTTTGTTTTATGATTGTTTAGTACACCTAATTTACTGCTACTGAATAAGTGTTTATCCTAGAATCGGACAGTCACTTTTATTATAATCTTGGTCTGTCAATAGTTGTTGTTTTTTTATCTAATGATGCTAGCTCACTATCGGATTGTTAGTTGTAATTAGCCATCTAACGTAATTCTGAGAAAAAAGCTAGCGTTGCATCCATTCTAAATTAAACAAATAATTTTAAATCTATAGCCATAACTGCTCATAAACAGTGTTAATTAAATTAAGGACATTATTACTGATGAAAATGTTAATCAGGTGAAGGCTTTTTTTGTATCAAAGATGACAAAGCAGGGTTGCTAATTCTCACAAATTGTGCGTGAGACACACATGCATTGATTATTACACCGAAGACAAACATGCAGATCAACCGTTTTTGTTATGGATTGTATCCTATTTTCCGTTATTATGTACAGCCTAATAAAATTAGTGTAGTATTTAAGGTTAAATGGAGAAAAGGGTTTTAAATTCAATGCAAAGAGGTAAATTAAAGTCATTTTGTGGCATTTGTTTACCCGCTCTAATAAATATACATCTATGTACCGTATTTTTCGGACTATGAGTCCAAAAATACATCATGATGAGGAAAAAACATATATGGTTAATCGCACTGGACTATAAACCGCATTTATTTAGAACCAAGAACCAAGAGAAAACATTACCTTCTCCAGCCGCGAGAGGGCGCTCTATGTGTTCAGTGTAGACTACAGGAGCAATGAGCAGCGTAGAGAAGGTAATGTTTTCTCTTAGTTCATTTCTCTTGGTTCATGTCAAATTAATTTTGATAAATAAGTCGCACCTGACTATAAGTGGCAAGACCAGCCAAACTATGAAAAAAAGTATAGTCCGGAAATTGTTCAAAAGAGTATTGCAGGTCATAACTGTACTTAATCAAATTCTTTCTATTTTTTCCCTCTTGTAGAAACACGATTGTGACAAAACATATATTTAATGTAGTCTCTCATTCACCACTATAGAAGTTTTCCGAACTATGACAACTTCCGCTTGAAAATATGAAAGGGTTGTGTAACTACATTCAAGATAAATTAGTTAAATGAAATAAAATGCCCACATGTGCACTGTTCAAAGTTTATCACCATAAATAATAACCTTAATAAGTAGCATGATTATCATATAGTGCTTTCTTAAATATATTCGCAGTAACGACAACAAATATAATATTACAACTTACATCTTACATTATTTTCAGATATGGACAATGGTAAGCCTGTTTATTATTATTATTATTATTATTTTAATTTCAAGATTCTTCTGGATTTTTATTTTAATTTCTGCTCTTTAAAAGTGATTTGGTGTGTCCCAGGCTTAAGACACTTAATCAGAAAAAACTATGTAAGGAAAACACTTTGAAACATCTGATTGGTATGTAATATTTATTTCTTGTAGCATACAGCCTAAGAGGAGCCTCATCGGTAAAACACTCAAACAGCACAGCACTTACATTTATCACCCAGGCTACAAGAAAAACTAACAGACCTGCCCCAATCCAGGAAAAACCCCAATACAGACAGACCAGCCCCAATCAGAGCAGACCAGACAGACCAGCTCCAATCCAGGACAACATTAGTCAGCACATCCACAACAAACTGTTCACATCCAGCCCAGTCCATGAGCACAGCTTTGTCCCTGCTTACTAGTACAGACAGGGTAACACACTTCAGCAAGCAACAGCTTGAGGCATGGACACAGCAGTACTCCCCTTGGCTATACTTGAATGGAAATAACGTAGGATGCACATTCTGCAAATATGCCAAGCGCCTTTTTGGAGTCCAAAAGGGAGGACAGGTGGCAGAGAAGTGGGCTTCTGGAGAGGTCACAGCAAAAGATGTCAGGGCCATGAGAAAGAAAATCTACAAACACAGAGACAGCTTAACTCACAAGGCATCAACAGATATTCAACAGCGAAAGAGAAAGAGGTGTTGCCCACCTTGACAGAAACCTTGAATGCTAAAGTTGTGTTGGAGACAGTGCACTCATTTAGAAAAGCATATTTTGTTGCAAAGGAGAAGTTAGCCTTCTCAAAAATGAATGGATTGGTTGAGTTACAAGAAATGAATGGAGTAAAAACCGTCTCTTGTCACAAATCTGATCACTCTTGCATTAATATAATAACACACATTGCCAATAAAATGAGGAAGAAAATTGTCTCAACAATTAAAAGTGCTGGTTCTTGGATCTGTCTTACAGTAGATGAAAGCACTGCATTTGGGAGAAGCTACCTCATCCTATACCTCAGAGGAGATGTGACAGGAGAAGGTGAGACAGAAAACATTTTTTTGGATTTGATTGAGCTGGAGGAAGGAACAACTGCTGATGCCATATACAAAGCTCTCAAAAAGAGTCTCCTGGAAGCTGACCTGGATGATGCATACCTCAAGTCTCATCTGATTTGCATTACAACCGATGGGGCATCTGTGATGACTGGAAGACAGAGTGGTCTTATCACAAGGCTGAAAAAAGACTATCCTTTGCTGGAGAGTATCCACTGTCTTGCTCACAGGCTTGAGTTATCAGTAAGTGATGCACTAAAGTCAGTCACAGGTTGCAATCACTTTGAGAGATTTATTTCAAAGCTGTATACACTGCACCATCAATCCCCAAAGAATGCCAGATAACTTTCAGAAGCAGCTTCTCAAGTTAACATCTGCCTACTTAAGATTGGTCACATTTTTACCATCCGCTGGGTAGCAAGTAGTTTTGTGACTTTACAAGCTGTTTGGAGAGACTTCCCTGCTCTGGTTGCACAAATGAAAAAAGGAGCTGAAGATGGATCTCGCTCTGATATAGAAAGAAAAAAATTCAGTGGCCTTCTGAATGGACTCACATGCACTGGCTTTGTTAATGACCTGGCAACCATTAAAGATGTGCTACGTGAACTTCACAGTCTGTCCCTAAAACTTCAGATAGGTACAGTGTTCTTCTTCAGATTAAGTGTGAACAGATGTGGAAATACTCTGATGTTATGAATGCGCTAAATAACATTATAAATGTGTTCAGATTCATAAGGACAAATCACAATGTTTGATAAAGATGTGTTTCTATCAGCAAACAGTCAGAATAAAGTGATGATCTGCTGCTGATCCTGAATGTCTTGTTTAATGAGTGTTTCTAGTCTGAGACTCATCAATATTATCAGCTGATCAAAATCCTCTTTATTTCATGATAATAGATCCTGTTTTCACCTCATTCATTACACTGATGACTTCAGATCTGTTCATTGACACATTAAGATCATTTTATTGCTGTGAAGATCAGAAAACAACACGGTTATCAGTTATTGTGACATTACAAGATGAAACTATCACAACAGCATTTATTCATTAGTCTGTGATAAACCATGTTTCATATAAAACACAAAACTAAAACACATTCAGTTCAACTCTGTTCATTGGTGCTTTATTTGTACCTTGCACATTTGTAAAATTATATTTCTATATATATATATGTGTGTGTGGATGTCATCAGTGGTGGGTCACATGTTCACTCCTACTATGATGATTCTGATTTTATTACATTCAGTGTAAACGGTGATTTATAACGGATCAGTAACAACAAGATCACAGTTGAAGTTCACACAGTCTGTCTGAGAGAGAATCTCCTGGAGAAATAAAACACATGAACACAACTGCACACAGAAGACACATAAAACTGTAACTTAGTTCTTATATTTATAACATACAGCCCAGTTAAGCAACATGACACGACCAAGAGAGTGAAGTTTTCCCTGGAAACCACGATTGAAAATTTGACATTTTAAAGCGTTAAAACGAGTAGTTCATATACATTTTAGTTCAATATTTGATATTACTAATACTAATTTAGACCAACATATGTTTATATTTTAACTGACCCTCTGATGTCACATGGACTACTTTGATGATGTTTTTCTTACCTTTCTGGACATGGACAGTAGGCCGTACACACAGCTTCAATGGAGGAACTGAGAGCTCTCGGACTAAATCTAAAATATCTTAAACTGTGTTCTGAAGATGAACGGAGGTCTCACGGGTTTGGAACGACATGAGGGTAAGTAATTAATGACATAATTTAGATTTTTGGGTGAACTAACCCTTTAAGGAAATGTTGTACAAAGATTAGATTAGATTCAACTTTATTGTCATTATGCAGAGTACAGTACAGAGCTAATGAAATACAGTTAGCATCTAACCAGAAGGGCAGGAATAAAGTGTTTTAAATACATATAAGTGCAGAGTAAGTGAAGCTATGACATACAGAATGTACAGTAGAGTTGCTATCACAGAGTTGCTAAAACAGTATTGAGCAGAGTATATACAGAATATAAATATGAATGCAATGTAGGGATTATATATACATTATGAACAGAGCAATGTAGGATTATATACACATTATGAACAGCAGCAACGTGAGAGCTGTGGTAATAAATACAGTTGGATTGAGTGTGCAAACGTATTGTTAAACAATGTATTCTATGCAAAATAACAGTAATGCAATGATATTTTTATAGCAATAGTTTACTGTGCTTTGTACAGAAGTACTGTGAGCAGTGCAGTAAAAGAGCAGATGCAGGTTAGATTGGTGTTGTGGAGTTCAGAAGTGTCACAGCCTCGGGGAAGAAGCTCTTCCTGACTCTACTAGTGCGAGAGCGTAGCTCCTGTAACTCCTGCCGGATGGAAGGAGGGTGAAGAGTCCATAGTGAAGATGAGACGCATCCTTCATGATGTTTCTTGCTCTGCCCAGACAGCGCTTGTGATAAATGTTCTCAATGGAAGTTAACTGGGTGTTAGTGATCCATCGAGCAGTTTAAGGCTCTGTAAGAAGTAAAGGTGCTGCTGTGCCTTTGTGACCAGGGTGGAGGTGTTTTAGTTTTCTCCACCCGCTGGAGTGCTTTGTGGTCAGATGCAGAGCAACTGCTGTGCCATACTGAGATGCAGTTTGTGAGTCTGCTCTCAATGGTACAGCGCTAGATTTCCACAAGTTCTTCAGTAATTCTGTTTGTTAACAGCAGCTGTTCATCACTAATGCTCAATTATCACTCAATTAATCACTTCATTATTTAATTGCAACGTATATCTTCTTTCAGTGAACTCAACTGAATTAAGTTAAGAGTACTCACAACTATTAGTTTTAAAACTTAAATGGTTTAAGGCAATCTGTTGACTCAAATGGTTGTTCGCTCAAAGGTCCTGAATTAATTAGTTTTAATAATTGTCTTTCCATTTACCTTTTTTTTCTTCACTTATTGCATTATCTATGTTCTTGATACTTGAAGGTTACACTGTTGTTACAAGTTACTCCTGTTGTATTAGCACTACCAGTGCACTATGTATAAATTAAATAATTGTTTTTCTATTTAATTTTTTACTTATTGTCTTACCTGTGGTCTTGATAGTTGTTTATCTAATTACCTTTTATGTGTTACACTGCCCCTTTACTGGTTTTATATACCTTACTGTAAACTGTACACATTTACCTCAATGTGATGCACAAATAATGAGATACAGAATTGATCAATTTTGCCATTTATTGTTGTAACAGGTGGTATGCAATATGCATAACAATGATAATGCTGTTCATGCATAGGCAACATTTAATGTAAGGCTGTGAAAACGATTACTAGCATCCAAAATAAAAGTAGTTTATTTAACGTACATTTCTGTATATGTATATAAATGCACATACATACACGTGTATATCACCGTCTTCACATGAACCCTGAGGTGAGCTATCTGCCGTGTTTCCTCCACATCTTTTGCTTCCAGCTGGCTGCGTCCTCTGGTGAATGCAGGTATTTTCTCTTCTGCACACACGAGTCCAACACTGTCTCTGTCACATCCACGATCTGCCAACACCAAGTCTCCAGGTAATAGTTTATTAAGAAGGCAATTATTCTCAGCCACATGTTTGTCACTGACAAGAGAGAGATCCTTGTGGTGTAATGCCAATGAGCAGGCAGACGAGAAGCTGTGTCAGCACACATCAGAAGAGAAGACAAGGAAGCCCAGTGTAGTACTTCACCTTTGCATCATCATCTTTAAAACACTCCTCATCCGTTCTCTTTTGGCCTTGCTCTTCCTTCAGTCTCCTGTTCTCCTCCAACAAACGGTTAATTTCACCACGCCTGCAGCTACAAAGATGATATTCCTGCTGTTCTGCAAAGTTGTTATCTGAGTCTGCGTCATCCATTTGTGAAGCATCCTCTGTCCAGCTACATGTAGTGGTGCAGGTGCAGCATGATCTCTGTGACAGCTTGCAGTCTCCTCGTACTCCGGTTAAACCACACAGAGTGTGTTGATTTCACTTTTGTGCTCCCAAAATGAAATGATGGCACCCAGTCAGGATCGCATTCCAGCATTTCATAGGCTGGTTTGCCTAAAAATAAAAGATAAAATGATTTCATGAGTAAAGATGAGACAAGGACTTAAACAGAAAGCAAAGGGCTTTATTGAATAATAATAAAGCAAAGGAAAAAAAAAACGTAGAGCAGACACGAGAACACATCCGCTGAAAACACAAGACAAGACAAGAGTGTCTGATGAGAAAATGAAAGTTGAACACACAGACGAGAACACACACACGTTCACACAATAACAATATACACCAGTGTCAGGAATACTGACATAACCAGGAATAAACCAGACCAAAATGACAGTCCTGACATTAATAAAGTGTGCGGTGTAACAATGACTCCATTGCTAGTGGTAAAAACAACAACAAAAGTTAAACGTGTTTAGTTTATAACTTACCACGTATAACTTAATATTTCACTGGGAATCTGACTCGGGGGGGGGGGGGTTGTCAGTCTCTCAACAGTGGAAAAAAGAGTACGAGTGTTATTTAAGTTATTGTTTATAAGGTTTGAGAAGAAATTCTGTCTAGCTGTGACTAGTTTCACATTAAAAGCATGAAGGCTGTCTTTATAGATGCTATAGTGAATTTCAAGTTTCGTCTTTTCTGCTTTGTCTTTTCATCGTCTGAACTGCTGTCGATCTTCTCCAAACTGATTTCTGTCTGTTTGTTTTCTTACTGACTATTATTGGAGCAATATCATCAATAACATTCTTAACTTTTGAGTTGAAGGAATCAAGGAGAAGATCATCAGAGTCTGCAGAAATGCTTGGTGTTAAAGATATAGCCTCCATAAATAGTACACTTGTGTTCTCGTTAATGCATCTCCTTCTGACAGAGACAGATCTAGATTCAGTGCTAGCAGACATCAATATATCAAAGAAGATACAGAAGTGATCAGATAGTGCTACGTCCTTAATAACAATGGATGAAATGTTTAGAGCCCTACTGATGATTAAGTCTAGAGTGTGTCCAGCTTTGTGTGTGTGTCCATGCACATGCTGAATCAGGTCGTATAACACTGATAAATGCATGTAATTCACTAAATCTATCATGATCCAAGAACCTTTTGTGTTGGGATATATTTATATCTAATGTGGTTTGATCTGTTGTCTTGACAAACAGCTTCGACATCAGCATGTATATTATTAGATGAATGTGGTCAGTGTATCTTTTAGTAGTTTAAAGTCTTATTTTTTTTCTTCTGCTTATATGAACTAAACATTTTTACTTCCACTCCATACAAAATGCCATCTGAAAATATGAGAGAGCACACAGTTACAACAAGTGATCTGTTCTGGATCCATAAAGCAGTTAGAGAGTCTCTGAAATCAGTCTGAGAGGAGAAACTATTTGATCAGACACGAAGACTCTCAGGAAAAAATTTACAAATTAAAAATTAGCTCATGATTTACTCATTCTCAAGGCATCCTAATCAAGTAAGTCATGTTAATTAATAAAGCACATTTACACACAGCACAAAAACAGACCAAAGAGGGACCCCATATGAAACAGAAGCAGAGGATGAGGAGAACTTGCCAATAGATACTGAGAAAGTCCTATCATTGAGATAAAAATTAATGCAGTCTCCTTATGCCCACCTGCTGATCAAGGCGAGTAAGGAGGATGTTGTGATTGATGGTGTCGAAGACAGCACTAAGATCCATCAATATCATCCAAAATCATCACCTGAATCTAGTGTAAGGAGAAGATCATTAGTTACTTTGAGCAGAGCGGTTTCAGTACTAGAAACCATTTTGGAGCGAACAAACCCTTTGAAATAAGCAATTTTCCTTTGTACATTCAGTTAAAAAGGTTGCATTAAGTTTAAAAAAGGACAAACTTTATCATTCAGCTGTGCACATGTATTTTAATACTTACTTTAGGCCTACATTCTTTCTTGCTTCATCGGTGGAATAAATGAACCTCCTAAATAAATGAATGCATATGCTAAGGTAATGATAATGGTGTGGCCCATTTCAGTTGCAGCCAAAATTTCAATTTTAAAAAGGGGTCTGAGAAAATTAAGATGAAGACAGGACCTACAATAAACCCTCATTGACTCACTGAATTATTATTTTTTCCAGCTCATCTGCCGGTTCCTGTCTTCATCATTATCATCATCATCACCATCATCATCATATTGTTCATTGGTGTGTTCAGTGGTGAATGTGGGTCATGTGAACAAAGAAAACAGTTTATTGTCCAGCATCAGTGTGTCTGGTCTCAGCATCAGTCTCTCTCTACCTCTGCAGGTGGAATATCAGGAGAAAAACAGCTACAGCTGTGTGCTCAACAATCCCATCATCCACCAGACACACATCCGGACATCAGTGAATTCTGTCACACATGTTCAGGTTCAGCAGCTGATATTAGAGCTGATATTAGTGTTTATTGACTGAGCTGATCTCAGTTTGATCTGTTTATTCCTCAGAACATTACCATGTTCTAATGAATTAATTATTAACATTAATGTAATGAACTGGATCCTTTTCAGATTTCTGCTGTTCTCGAAAGCGTCATATAGAAGACTGCAATATCTTTTTTGCGTTTCCGTTAGCTCGAATAGCAATGAAACTCCCCCGACAGCATTTCCACGACTTTCCAAATGAGGAAAAAGATATCAAGAGATTGATTATGACAGTCAGAAGAGAGATGTCAAATTCACAGACACACAAGTCTTGGTTAACTATAGACCCGATATAGTCCGGCTATGTGTAACCCACTTCTAGCCCAAATAACCTTGAATTTGGTTTCATGTCATTTTTTGCAAAATAACTTGTGAGATGTATGATGTTGCATCTTTTAAGCAAAGTCAACGACATTTACAAGGTGTTTGGTGTCACTTCTTTGACATGTTCAACATGTAGTCTGAGCATAGCCACAATTTAGCTGGTAGTCAGAGCGGCTATCTGTAGCCATCTTCTAGTCAGATCTGATTCACTGTAGTTTTTAACCAGGTGTAACCCCTCTATCCCAGGACCTCGCCGCCACACCTCGCACTCGCTCCGATGTTAATGTCTGCAGGAACACTGCTGGACAAATGTGTGCCCCAAGCTGAATGTGTTGTGCCCCCTTTCCTAATTATTATTGAAGTAAAAAAAAAATGCAGAAATGACACACAATGTTTTTTTTTACTTCAATAAAAAACAAGGATTAGTTTTTGTAAGGGTTGTGCGTTTACATGTTTTTGTTGAAGAAATTATAAAGGCTAGCATTTATATCGCCAAAAGGCTAATATTAACAGATATTTGCATTGAATTAATTTAACGGATAATTGAAACTGTAAGAGAATATTAAGGCAGATGCGGCATTAAAACACCTTATTTACTTAATGTTATCAAAACCCTTCTTCTTCTTTTTCTTTCGGCTGCTCCCATTAGGGGTCGCCACAGCGGATCATCCGTCTCCATACCACCTTGTCCTCTACATCTGCCTCTTTTACACCAACTACCTGCATGTCTTCCCTCACCACATCCATGAACCTCCTCCTTGGTCTTCCTCTTTTCCTCCTTCCTGGTGGCTCCATCCTCAACATTCTCCTACCAATATAATTCATGTCCCTCCTCTGCACATGTCCAAACCATCTCAATCTCGCCTCCCTCACCTTGTCACCAAAACGTCCAACATGCGCTGTCCCTCTAATAAACTAATTTCTAATCTTGTCCATCCTCGTCACTCCCAACGAAAACCTTAACATCTTCAGCTCTGCTACCTCCAGCTCCGCCTCCTGCCTTTTACTCAATGCCACTGTCTCTAACCCATACAACATCGCAGGTCTCACCACAGTCCTATAAACTTTTCCTTTCATTCTTGCAGATACTTTACTATCACAAATCACTCCTGTCACTCTTCTCCACCCACTCCACCCTGCCTGCACTCTTTTCTTCACTTCCCTAACACACTCTCCATTACTTTGCACTGTTGACCCCAGGTACCTGAACTCCTCCACCTTCTTCACCTCTTCACCCTGTAACCGCACCACTCCACTGTCCTCCCTCTCATTTACGCACATGTACTCTGTCTTACTCCTACTGACTTTCATTCCCCTCCTCTCCAGCACGTACCTCCACCTCTCCAGGCTCTTCTCAACCCGCTCACTACTCTCACCACAAATCACAATATCATCCGCAAACATCATAGTCCAGGGAGACTCTTGTCTGACCTCGTCCGTCAACCTGTCCATCACCACTGCAAACAGGAAAGGGCTCAGGGCCGATCCTTGATGCAGTCCAACCTTCACCTTGAACCAGTCTGTCGTTCCTACTGCACACTTCACTGCAGTCACACTGTCCTCATACATGTCCTGCACCACCCTCACATACTTCTCTGACACACCTGACTTCCTCATACAATACCACTGCCATCTCTCCTAAACATCTCCATGCTTCTACCGGTATGTCATCTGGTCCAACTGACCTTCCACTCTTCATCCTCTTAATTGCTGCTCTCACTTCCTCCTTACTAATCCTATCCACTTCCTGCTTTACTAACACCACATCGTCCAACCTTCTCTCTCTCTCATTTTCCTCGTTCATCAGCTGCTCAAAATACTCCCTCCATCTTCTCAACAAACTCTCCTCACTAGTCAACACATTTCCATCTCCATCCTTTATTGCTCTAACTTGCAACACATCCTTCCCAGCTCGATCTCTCTGCCTGGCCAATCGGTACAAATCCTTTTCTCCTTCCTTAGTGTTCAACCTCTCATACAGCTCCTCGTATGCCTTTTCCTTGGCTTTCGCCACATCCCTCTTTACCTGTTGCCGCATCTCCTTGTACTCCTGCCTACTTTTCTCATCACCCTGTCGATCCCACTTCTGTTTTGCTAACCTCTTTCCCCTTATGCTCCCCTGCACTTCCTCATTCCACCACCACGTCTCCTTGTCTTCCTTTCTATTTCCAGATGTCACACCAAGTACCTTTCTAGCTGCCTCCCTCATCACTCCTGCGGAAGTTTCCCAATCATCCAGCACCTCTTCACCACCACCTAGCCTCTGTCTGACCTCTTCCCTGAACCTCACACTACAGTCTTCCTCCTTCAGTTTCCACCATCTTATTCTTCTTTCAGTCCTTACTCTCCTCCTCTTCTTCTTCGTCTCTAAAACCATCCTACAGACCACCATCCGATGCTGTCTAGCTACACTGTCCCCTGCCAACACCTTACAGTCTCCAATCTCCTTCATGTTGCATCTCCTACATAGAACATAGTCCACCTGTGTGCACCTTCCTCCACTCTTATAGGTCACCCTATGATCCTCCTTCTTCTTAAAATACGTATTCACCACTGCCATTTCCATCCTTTTAGCAAAATCTACCACCATCTGCCCTTCCACATTTCTCTCCTTTAGGCCATACCTACCCATAACCTTCTCATCACCTCTGTTCCCCTCACCTACATGTCCATTAAAGTCTGCCCCAATCACCAATCGTTCATTTCTAGGTACACCATCTACCACTTCATCTAATTCACTCCAGAATCTTTCCTTCTCCTCCATCTCACAGCCGACTTGTGGAGCATAGGCACTGATGACATTTATCATCATCCCTTCAACTTCCACCTTCACGATCATCACCCTATCAGAAACTCTCTTCACCTCCACTACACTCTTACTGTACTCTTCCTTCATAATCACCCCTACACCATTTCTCTTTCCATCCACACCATGATAGAACAGTTTAAACCCACCTCCAATGTTTCTGGCCTTACTCCCTTTCCACTTGGTCTCCTGAACACACAACATATCTACCCTTCTCCTCTCCATCATATCAGCTAACTCTCTCCCTTTACCAGTCATAGTGCCAACATTTAAAGTACCAACCCGAACCTCCACTCTCCTACACATCTCCTTTCCCCATCGCCTCTGTAGACGTCTTCCTCCTCTCCTCCTCTTCCTTCGGCCGACAGTAGCCCAATTTCCACCGGTACCCTGTTGGCTAACGATACCTGAGGCGGTCGTTGTTAACCCGGGCCTCGACCGATCCGGTATGAAATTCTTATTCGTGACCCGCATATTTGATTTGGCACATGTTTTACGCTGGATGCCCTTCCTAACGCAACCCTCCCCATTTATCCGGGCTTGGGACCGGCACTAAGGGTGCACTGGCTTGTGCCTCCCTAATGGCTGGGTTAGTAATAAGTTTAATAGGATTATAAAAATACCTAAAAGTGAAAAAACCTGCTATGCAGTGTTTAATTCAATAAAATGCTGAAAACACAATTAACTTACCCATTAACTTATTTTATTGTCATCGTCACTGAAATCTAATATCAGTGCAACAATTGCATATATATATATATACATATATATTTTGTATATATATAATAATTATATTTTATATAGTGTTTTCCTTCATTTGTTTGTGAGGTTTCTTGTCCTGTGTGTTCTGTCATGTATTCAGAAGACTTTATTGAAGCACATGAAAGTACCTGTGGGGAAAGGTTATTATTTTTATTGTATGCTTTGTGTTTTCATGACATTTTTGGTTTAACCTACAGTCCTTACTATCAGTTGTTTGTGTGTGTGGTATTAAATATTATTTAGCTTCTTTCAGAGCTGACGATGGACCAAACCAAGATTTAGACGGAACAGGACAAAAGCAAAAGAGGTGCAATTAAGTTTAATTTATAGTGCCTTTTTTACATCAGCCAAAAGCTAAAAAAGAATGCATCTCTGTTTTCTTTTTCTCAAGCCTTACAGACACAATCGACACACTTAAAGAGGCAATAGACCCATTTTCAGCCTCTGTGTCACAAGAAAAGACGTGTTCTCCCGAGCTCTCACACAGAAGAAGTCGTCTCTGAAGAATCACTTTCATTGGAGATCCTGGGATAGATCGTGCTTCTGATGAAACAATTCCTGACCGCTGTGTGTTTGTTCTCAGATGAAGCACCATTGCATTAATTATGCAGTTTTATCAAATGTAGTCATCTTCTAAACTAACTTCAGTGCATTTGTTTATTAGTACTGACAATCTGCTTTCTTTAAAGAAATGATGGCCAGAATTGATGAACAATTATTTGAGGGAGGGAGCACTGGGAAAAATCTGAAGTATTCAATTACAGACTTTCAGAATGACAATTTCAGGAAGGTTTATTATCATCACAGCTGGGTAAAAAACATTGATGTCTCAATTTTAATCGAACCAATCTCATTTTTTAAACTGATTTCACAATAGGCTTTGTGCTTTGTTACTTCTGATAAGAAACAAAGTCTCAGATTTGGACTTCTGTCCATCTTCTCTTGAAATGTCACCAGTAAATCTGACTGTGGTGCTCTCTATCTAATGCAGTGACGATCACGCAGTGTGCCTCAGGTCAAGTGAAGCGGCAGCATGCAGCACTCTTGAAAGATCACGTCTTCCTCTGTTTTTAACACCAGTTACAGGCTACAGCGCCAAATAAACATCAATGAATGCCAAAAATACAAATACAATTCTAACCTTCAATATTATAGTAATGTAGTAGCAACTAAGCTGCTATGTACCACATATAATATAATTTAATATAATATAATATAATATAATATAATGTAATGTAATGTAATATAATATAATATAATATAATATAATATAATATAATATAATATAATATAATATAATGTAAAATAATATAATATAATATAATATAATATAATATAATATAATATAATATAATATAATATAATATAATATAATATAATATAATATTTGTGTCAATACTCAGCCCTAATTCTAATCCTAGAACAGTTTGTCAGTGAATGCGTCTCTTTGTCCAGTTTTCTTTGTTGTACTTTAGGATAGTTGGTGAAATAATGGCAGTGAGCATTACTCAGGATGGACCTTTTTCATGGAGTGGAAATACAATTTCATTTCTTCCGGGAGATTAATAAAGATGAGCTGACATAACAGATGCAGACCTGCTAGATCTGACTGACGAGGTTTTCTAATTCAACTCAATTCAGATTTTTAGATACATCTGTGTAGTGTATGTGTGTGTTACTCCTGGTTTTTATTTCTTTAGATCGAGACTGCAGACACGACAGCATTGCTTGAGCTTTCTGAAAGAATCGTAGCATGTAACATGTGATGAAAGGAAGACATTGTCAGGTGTAGTATCTGTGATTCTGTCCATCTGACTCTCCTCCTTTCTCTTGAATCCACACATCAGGGTTAGATGTTTTTGCTTCATTATACTCATTCCTAGACTCTCATCTCCAGCTTTTTACAGCTTTTCCATTGTCATGAGAAAAAATTAAATATATGGTGAATTTTAAGTGTCATTTCCAGACCTGAAAAAAATATATAGTCAGTTTCGATAGTCAGTGTAATTTTATTTTATTTATTTTTTTCTAGTTGAGCATTTTTCTAGTATTTAAACACCTATGATGTCTGTAAAATAATTTACGAATGCTTTTTCAGTCTGACAGAGATTAATGTTTCATACTTTGCCTTTTGTTTCAAACAAGCACTTTTATTAAGTTAAAGATGATTTCTCTTTTTCCTGGATGTATTATTTGGTGTAGTGCTGTTGTTCTGCATTCGTCTGTGTGAATCCTCTCAATGCTGCAGCAAATGTGCAGAGGATTGGAAATCTGTGACCTCCAGCAAATGGTGAAACAAAATCAGCCTTTATTTCAGCGTTATTTGTTGCAGAGACAAAAAAAGGACATAATGACATAAATTAAAAGCAAATAACATTTTGAATCCTAAACAAGTAACACTACAGTTCTATCGTCTAATCTGAAGGGTGAACTCAAAAGACATAAATCATACTGTAAAACTGAACAGAGATGATAAATTCAGAAAATAAGATGAAAATAACTGGGCATTTTCTATTTGTATGTAGAAACTGAAAGTTCATTGTAATTAATTGAGTTCTGAACTAATTCAATGAATCATACATTTCATATATCTTAATTATTCATCATAACCTACAGAATAACTGAATAAATCCTTCAATCTGAATTCATAGACTATTGCTGTAATGAAAGAAATGAAAATAAAAACAGGACTGTATATGATTCTGTTATATAATAATCATCACCTTTCAGATTGATATGTTTGTCTTGGATTATTTGATATGATTTGTCTGTCATTATTCATTAACCCTTCAGAGTAGTCAAATGTATCAGAAGGAGGTGAATGGAGCAGATTGAGAGGGAGAATGTGAAGAAACAGCAGGTGGCGCTAGTGCACTGTTTTAGTTTGGGATCTGCTGTTAGAAGGAAGAAGAAGGAGAAAGCAGGTGTGTTTGTGCTTCACATTCCTGTCCAGTTGGTGGCGCTGATGCACGAGATCTGTTGTTAACTGGACTTTGATTTTCTCCAAGATGAAGTCGTGTCAGGTGACAAACATCAATCGTGAAGATCGCACAGGTGTTTAACAGCGATCACAAACCGGAAGTGTTTGAAAGACTTCTGGATTCTGTTCCTGCAGCACAAGATCGTCTGAACTACTGCAAGTAAGTCTGAATACTTTCACCATTACACTTATTTAGGAGAATGATGAACGCATTTCAGAGCTGGATGAAGCGGGATTTGTTCAGTTATAACTTATACCTGTCTGTCACCGAAGAAACAAACCACCGAGAAACAGAGAGATGTTAATAAAACAAACCGTTTAAAGATGATGAATGTTAAAACATTTTTGCAAGTCTGTAAAAATATCTGTAAAAATATAGGATAGCAGTCCGAAAATAATTCTAAAAGTGTTGTTTTATTTCCTCCTTTTTGTATTTTAAGCCGTATTTTAAGACCGAAAGTGTTTTGTGGTCAAATCAAACCTGTTCTTCTGGACAGACAGCTTGATAAACACGAGCAAAACAAATCTTCTTTTAAACTTTTTAATGATCCGAAGCTTAATATATAGTAACTTATTACTGATAGTAATGTGTAAGTAAATAAAGACGTGTGTTGTGAGTGATCTGAAGAGATTATTACATAATTTCTTGATCTCATTAACCTCATCATCTCCAGGTCACACTGAACAGCAGATTGTTGTCTCAAGCCAGTGCTGATCAATGACAGTTTAGCTGCAGTATGTCAGAGAAGAGAGGAAAGATGAGTCTCTCAGAGAAACAGAGGTAAGACTGAGTCTGCTTTCAGACAATCATTTTAAACACTGCTGCACTTTCAGAGGATTGATGGAAAAAAACAAAACCTTAACAAACTTTGTGTTATATTTACAAATGATTTGCAGAACTTCAGAGCTTCATAACTTCCTACTTAAAAATAACATTTGTATATATATATATATATCATAATCATCATTTCCAGTCCCTCAATCTCGCTCAAAAAAAAAAAAAAGTCAATAGATTTTAAATATCTCAGAATAGAAAATCCAAATCATCATTTGCAGTCAATTTACACTCTTCAGCACTGAGTCTGTACTTAAGTAAATTATTCCACATCAGTGATTTTGGTTTTTAGGTCATAAATTGATTGTCAGACATTAAAAAATGATTGCACACTTATTTAAAGGTTTATATGATACTTTTGATTGTTCTCATTTTCCTTTAGTGTGTCTGCTTGTGTAAGATCTTCAAAGTTGTTCAAAGGTTTACACAAAGAGAAGACGAGTCTTCAGTGAGTTGTAGTGTTGTCGTCATGTTGTGGAGACGCTGTGTGTTTGGATGAGAAAGCAAACCCTCTTTGTTTGGATTCAGTGTTTAAGATTTATTAATAACTCTGTTCCTGAGCCGTACGACCCAAAGGTTAGCTTGTGTACAGCACGCTTTATGAAGCTGCAGTGCATTTTCTCCCAGCTTCCTGTGTACAACATCAGATATACACAGCTAAGTACACTGTACATAAAATACAATAAACCACACCTAAATACACTGTACATAAAATACAATAAACCACACCTAAATAACTGTATTTTATGTTGACACTTCCGAACATAGTTGTTACAGTGAAGAAGAAAACTTATAACTTTATGAGTATGTATCTGAAATGTAAGAGAATTGCAAAATAAAAGCTTATCTCTGTTAAACGTTCAGCTCAGACTTGGAATCTGGGTCAAAAGGATGCAGTACATTTTACAACAACATTGTTACTGTTATTACACCCAATAAACTAAGTGTGATTAACTTTTAAAATAGTGTCAGAACTGTGTAGCAATGACATTTCTACTTTCTATTTTAGTCAAAAAACAAAAATCTCAAAAAGATCAGTCAAATATTTGTAAAAATATATTTAGTCTCACATTTGAAGTACTTTACAGAAATTAAACAAATGTGAGTCTGTAAACAAGAATGACTATCTTTAAAACTCTGCAGATGTTTCTGTGAAGGACTAGAGAGAATGTGTGTCAATATAAAACACAGATGAAGCTCCTGTAGAAAAGTTTCTCTTCTCTCTTTGTGTCATTAGTGTAAGATCAGACTCACATGTGTCTGTGAAGAGTGACTGGTCAAAGGGTGACGGACCAGACTTCAGTGAGGAAAAAACATCTATCAAAAGGTATTTATTATCTTTGACATTATAATGTTGTGTTGGCTTATTTCTCCACTAAGATGCTTGTGATAGAAATTAATGAAATAAAACAATAATTCACTGATTTCCTCTTTATTGAACTCAGTCTGGAGCTTCTTTCCAGTAACACAATCACACAAGCAGACACAAGGAGGTATAAATTAACCATGGAAAATAGATCATGCAGCCAAACATGAATATGTCTTTCCATCTCTCCATAGTCATAGATGGACAAATGCATGTCTATAGTGTGCTTCATTACCATCCTCAACAGTGAAGCTCTTTAAATGAGACTGAAGGAGCTCCTGTAGTAAAGTGTTTTGTTCTTTGTGTCATTAGTGTAAGATCAGACTCACATGTGTCCAGCTCTGTGTCTTTGAAGAGTGACGAGTCAAAGGGTTTAGTACCAAACTTCAGTGAAGAAACAACATCACGAACCAAACGGTATTTGATCTGTTTCTTATTTTTCTTTAAACATAGACTGAGTCAGAAAGTGTATCAGAGAATAATTATCATAAAACTACTTGTAGTCCATAAATTTATCACTTATTTATTGTTTTTCTCTTTGCTAAAATGTTTAAAATATACTTTGGTCATATATATATTTTTTCCCCTAAAAATGCAGTATTTAGATTTATTTTATTTACGATCAGGCTTCAGTATGAAACATTAGATCCAGATTTACAGTCTCACAGGAAACACAAGAATTATACAGACAGTCTCCTGCAGATCTTCCAGGTAATAAAACACATTTTCAGGAATATTTAATAATTATAATAAACAAATATGCAATGAATATTTGTTATGCTGTGTTATGCTATAACTTTTATTTCTATTTTTTTCTTCTTAAGAACCCATAAAATAAGAACAAAAACCTATTTTTATTAATAGTTACAGCTATTTAAAGTTTGTCTCAACTTTATTTTTTATGAATATTTTTCATTAATGAATAAATAATTTTGACCAAATGAGATTTTTCTCTCATTCATTTTTGTCTTTCTTTGTAGGATCTTGAGAGCAAAATAATGACATTTCTAAAGAAAGAACTGGAAAAGTTTAAGAAAATATTACAAAAAGAGGACATGCAGTACTTTGTGAAGGACTTTAATGAGAACAGATGCAGTATGAAAGAAGCAGCTCTTGATCTCACGCTCTACTTCCTGAGAGAGATGAAGCAAGATGAAGCTGCTGATACTCTAGAAGGTAAGAGACTCATAATCATCTGTCAGACTGTCACTTATAAATGTAGAGAGAAAATAAGATTAAACAATATCTGTATTTTTGTTTCTGTTTAGATGAGCTGGTCTTCATTCATCAGCTAAAGTGTAGCCTAAAGAAGAAGTATCAATGTGTGTCTGAAGGAATTGCAAAGCAAGGAGACTCTACACTTCTGAAGAACATCTACACAGATCTCTATATCACTCAGGGTTGTAGTGAACAGGTCAATACTGAACATGAGGTGAGACAGATTGAAGTTGCTTCCAGACGTCATGAATCACAGGAGATACAGGTTGAGTGCAAACATTTGTTTGAAGCACCTGAACAAGACAAGCAGATCAGAACTGTACTGACAAAAGGAGTTGCTGGCATCGGAAAATCAGTCTCTGTGCAGAAGTTTGTTCTGGATTGGGCCGAAGGAAAAGAAAATCAAGATATCAGCTTCATATTTCCTCTTCCATTCAGAGAGATGAACTTAAAGGAGCAAGAAAAACTTAGTTTGATGGACCTTATAACTCAGTTTTTCCCAGAGACAAAAGGACTGAAGCTTACGAGAAGAAATCAGTTCAAAGTCTTGTTCATTCTTGATGGATTGGATGAATGTCGACTTCCTGTAAACTTTAAGGACAATGAGACGTGGTCTGATGTTTCATCACCAGTCTCTCTGGATGTTCTCCTGACGAACCTCATCAAGGGAAATCTGCTTCCTTCTGCTCTCATCTGGATCACCAGCAGACCAGCAGCTGCCAGTAAGATTCCTCCTGACTGTATCGACCGGCTGACAGAGATACGAGGATTCAATGATGCACAAAAGGAGGAGTACTTCAGAAAAAGATTCACGGATGAGAATCAGGCCAAAGAAATCATTGATCATGTTAAACAATCAAAGAGTCTCTTTATCATGTGCCACATCCCAGTCTTCTGCTGGATTTCAGCCACTGTTCTCCAGAACATTTTAGAGGAGAAAAGAAATAATGTTGTGAAAAACAATCAGGCTGATGATGTCTCCAAAACACTGCAGGAGTCAAATACTGAAGACACTCCTAAGACTCTGACACAAATGTACACACACTTCCTCAGATTTCAGATCCAGCAGAGCAGACGAAAGTATGATGGAGAACATACACCAGATGTTTCCTGGGATAAAGATGCCATCTTTTCACTGGGGAAACTAGCATTTGATCAGCTGGAAAGAAACAATGTGATCTTCTATGACACAGATCTGGAAGCCTGTGGTATTGACGTCTATAAGGCATCAGTGTACTCAGGCATGTGTACCCAGATCTTTAAGGAGGAAACAGGGATCACTCTTGGTACCATGTACTGCTTCGTTCACTTGAGCATTCAAGAGTTTATTGCAGCCCTTTATGCACATCTGTTTCTAGACATGAACAAGAAATATGTGTTTGATCAAGACTCTACAGGACAGGAAAATAAAAGTGAAAACATGATTGATTTGCTCAAGACTGCAGTGGACAAGGCACTAGAGAGGGATAATGGACACCTGGATCTTTTTCTTCGCTTCCTACTTGGTTTGTCACTCCAGTCCAATCAGAGACTCTTACAGGGTCTGTTGACACAGAAAAATAGAAATGAGCAGAGCAAAGAGGAAATAGTTCAGTACATCAAGCAGAAATTAGAGTCTAATCTGTCTCCAGAGAGATCCATCAATCTGTTCTACTGTCTGAATGAACTGAACGACCAAACTCTGGTGAAAGACATTCAGACCCACCTTAGCAAAGGAAGTCTCTCATCTGCTGATCTTTCTCCTGCCCAGTGGTCTGCTTTGGTCTTTGTGTTGTTGACATCAGAGGAGGAGCTGGAGGAGTTTGAGCTTCAGAAATTCAAGAAATCAGACGAGTGTCTCATTAGATTATCAGCGGTCATCAAAACCTGCAAAAGAGCTCTGTAAGTTAATATATTTTGTCATGTTTTGTTCTCATCTTAAAATTACATTAATCTACACTGATACATAGCAGGCTTGGACACTGCTGATTTAGTGAGTGAGTGACATGACATACAGCCAATTATGGTGACCCATACTCAGAGTTTGTGATTTGCATTTAACCCATCCAAAGTGCACACACACAGCAGTGAACACACACACACACACTTTTATTATTTAATAATATTACTATTATTATATGTAGCTCTTTTGCTCACATTTTTGGTCAGTTTTCTCTTTGATAATTTGCGGATGCCGAAAATTCAGTGCATACCTACCTACATCCCCTCCTTGTTTACAAATCCAAAGCAAGTCCATACATCCGCATTTAAATGCAGAAGGGGCTTTCCTGATAACTTTCTGCGATGGCGTCATCTTTATTTTACTAACTTGCTGCATGCTGAAGGCGACCCAGCTGAGCTCACCAGAAAACTCAACACAACCGTCTAGTGGATTGTCTAGAAATTGATTTTATTATTCTACCAAATAGTATACTAAAAGATTGATACTTGGCATCTGTGTATCAATACAGTATTGCCGTGGAAAATATTGCGATACTATACTTAATTGTAGTACACTATTGTTTATTGACGTTAACCTAATGCTGCATTCCAGACAGACAACTTGGATATACTAATTATAACACAATACAATAGTGTATTATATTATAGTCTTTAATAATATACTTTACATAATAATATATAACATACTTTATATATTTATATGTAATGTTAGGTAAAAAAAAAAAGTTAGCCTAAATACACTAAGTCGCTTTGAAAGCTGTAGTGTGGAGTCAGACACGCTAGGATCCAATTGCAGTAGAGCTGAAACAACTAATCGATTTAATCGATTAAAATCGATTATTAAAATAGTTGTCAACTAATTTAATCATCGATTAGTTGCTAAATAACTTTTATTTGCCATAAGTGGCTCATTTCGTGCATATTTTAAATCTGTGGTGACCTCAGTGCGGCAGTAATGAGCCACCGCAGGTTTTACTCAGCCAGTACAGCAGGAGAAGTAGCGAATAGCCAATAGCTGGCCTCGTTTTATGTCACGTGCTTCCCGAACAGTTCTCTGCAGCATTCAACGGGATGGTGGAGACAGACGGCAGTGGAGTAAGCTCGAGAAAGTAAAAGAAAAAAGCGGAAGATAAAACTAATCGAACGAAGTCATCCAAAGTGTGGGAGTACTTTACTTTGAGCCTTCAAAAAAAAAAAAAGAGTAACCTGTAAACTTTGCACTACTGAATTGACTTTTATATTTTCAGATTCTCCAGTACAATGTTGTTTGCAATGTTTAGTCGTAAAAGCTGATAACATTGCTTTTTAACAAGTTAATATTTAAAGCTTTACAAACATGTTCTGTGATCAGTTTGTCGTTTACCAGTTCATAATTCAGTCTTGCAGCCTAATTATGACTGAATGAGAGAGGTAAATGTTTAAATGTATTTGAAATGCACTGATCTTTTTCACACAGCAAGTTTTTTGTCTGTCCAATTTTTTTCATATTTTTTCAATACTTTTTTTTTCTGATGGATTTTACTTTAAAATGTGAGTTCCATTCAGGTTTCATGCCATTGGCACTTTATTCGAATGATTGTTTACAATTTCACAGCATAAGCTATGAAGCTGTTTCCCAGGTATAAAATGCAATGTACTACAATTTTATTCAGTTTTATTCTTATTCTTAGTGAAAATATGTTCTGAAAGATTCCTTAATAAGCTTTGTTTCGGGATGTTAAACTACTTTAGGAGCCCTAAGGACGGCCATGGTGAAAACTTTATTTGAAATCTCCTTGTGAAATTTGCTAGAGTACGTATGGGTCAGTGTTTTGATTGCAGAAGAGTTCGACAAAGGATTACTAGCACATAATAAAACACAACTCCAGGTATTTTTTGATGAGGATATGACAATGCAAAATTGTTAAAATCTCTGAAAAGTCTGTTGGATGATAAAGACCCTTTATTAATAAGTTACTTGGGGAAAAAATGGGCAAAACTAAAATAGAGGTACATAAACCGATTAATCGTAAAAAGAATCGACAGATTAATTATCAAAATAATCGTTAGTTGCAGCCCTAAATTGTAGTATTAATTTATAGAGTGGTCAGACAGGCAGAAATCAGAAACAGCATCAAGAGTGTCCAGGGATATCCAGAAATCAGTAACAATACCAGACAAAGGTCGGGGCAGGTGGCAGAGAATCAGTTGGTATACATAATCCGAAGTCAAACACGGAAGGAACAAAAACTAGGAAAACGCTCAGAAATGCCTGACAGAACTAAACAAGACTTCGCAATGTGAGTGATGTTTCACTGATAGGAAAAAAGGTGTGGTTCAATAATGAGTTCCTAGGCAGGGGTTTATGGGAAATGTAGTCCAGGGTGTACTGTGTCGTGTGAAAGTCTGTGGTGAATAAACAGATGACAGTGCAGTGACCGGATCATGACAAAAGCGTCTGCTAAATGCATACATTTATTTAAATGTATTTATTCATATACAGTAGAGAGAGAGAGAGAGAGAGAGAAAGTTATTTCCGGGTCCAATACACAGCTAGTTTTCGTGCACTTCAGCAAGTCATTGACATATTTTTCCCCAGTCTTTGAAGCATTTCCTACATCTTTTTATTTTTTTTCAGTCATTTACTTTAAATGTGTATTTCTATTTTTTCAGCCCTTTTTAATTATTTCATTTATTATAAATTTAATAAAAAAAATAAAGACGAGTCATAAGGTGTACAATAAAATCCTTATATTATAATCACATTGCACTTGAATCAAGTTAAAGGTGTAATCTGCCGATTGTCCTGCAGGTGACTGATTAAATCTGTCTTCTTACGATGCACTTAGGGCTTAACGATTACTCCAGAGCACTCGTAGATCTACGATTATTTTCAAGTGCTACTTAAGTTACGATGCTTTTGGGAAACAGACAGTGATATTAACATCAGTCGTACGATCATTTTTACAAACTTCTTAGGCTTACAAAGCTTTTGAGAACCCTGACCCTGTTTAGTTAGCTACAGAAGAAGCACATCATGTTATTATAAAACACATTGTTCCATAGTTATTTCTACTCCAATATGCAGTTCAACTTCTACAACTTCTGCTATAAAAAAGATGTACTCCTGCATATCCTCAATGCATAAATGATTAACCTCCAGATTCTACACCTCAAGACAGTCATCCAGAAAATAGAGCAGCACTTTGAAATGTATAACTCATTGCCATTAATGATATAATCCTGTTATTCATTTACATATTTTATTAAGTAGGAAATTTGAATCAATGCAATCTTAATATATATGCAGTGTATTTACTGTTCATCTAAAAATAATTGGTATATATATATATATATATATATATATATATATATATATATATATTTATTTACAATTGTATTACATGTATCTAACTGTGATTTGATTTATTTTTATTGTAGGCTAAATGAGTGTGGTTTAACAGACAAAAGCTGTCCAGCTCTGGCTTCAGTTCTTGGATCAGATACCAGTCTGAAAGAGCTGAACATGAACAATAATATTCTGCAGGATTATGGAGTTAAAATGCTCTGCACTGGATTGAAAAATATTAATTGCAAATTAGAGATACTCAGGTAAGTTTTGTGACAATCTGTAGTGTTTGGTTAGAAGATCCATCTGTTAACATCAACCTAGATCATTTGCCACATAATTGAGGACAGAACTGCTTCAACTCAGTGAAATTTGCAGCATGAACTCTACATTCCACATTCTCTACATTCTCTACAACTCTAAAATATCTCTCTCTACTATATATAAATAATTACATTTAAATAAATTCATGCATTTAGCAGATGCTTTTATCCAAAGCGACTTACAGTGCATTCAGGCTAACATTTTTTTTTACCTAACATTATATATAAATATATAAAGTATGTTATATATTATTATGTACAGTATAATATTAAAGACTGAAATATAATACAATATTGTATTGTGTTATAGTTATTATATACAAGCTGTCTTTCTGCAACACAGCATTAGGTTAACGTTAATAAACAATAGTTTACTCCAATTAAGAGCCATTCTATAAGATGACATTTCAGTACTTGAAAAACGGACAGCGACTCCTAAGTAGCACTTAAAGCACAGCTACATGCAACTGTGTTTATTGCATTGTTACGAAACGCACGTGAAACAATAACGAACGATTACAAAATTACTCGTAGAAAACGCTCTTAAGCTCTAAAGTCAGGAAACCCGGCCCAGGACTGTACAATTAATCAAAATAAACTATAAATTGTGATATGGGGTAATGCAGTTATCAAATCCCAAAAGGCTGCATTTTAAGTTAGAAGAGCAGAAGTTCTAATTGGCTGTTAAATAAAATAAAAAAAGGCAGTTGAACAAGTTATTTTGAGTTCATAACATAAATTTAAAAGGTTCACCTAGTTTTGTGTTCATGTAATTTCCAACATTGTTTGGCAGACAATGTTAACAGATTTCACCAGATGTATACAACAAAGTGTTTATAAACCTTTTATGAACTAAACACAGAAATTTAGAGGTCACTGTTCAGTTTTCCACCAAAATAAAAGCCTGATGGCCTAACATTTAAAAAGTAAATAAATTAAGAGATAATAATTACAATAATTAATCTATCATTCAATCCTTCAAAATTGAAATCCTTCTTCAAGCCGCTTGTTCAAATACATTTTATGACTCCTCCCTGAACCAAGCAGAAGTATATTTGGATGATGTACTTTGGGATGACTGTCCTGCAGGAAAGTCCATTGATCTGTGTCTCTAGGAAACTTTTAATGTCTTGGAAATCTTCTTATAGTCTTATACTTTCTAAAGTAATACAGTTATTTATTCTCTATAGCTTTTGCTAGATCTCTGTTGACTTTGCCATTTTTGCTACAATCTCTGAGGGGTTGAGTAATTTTGATTAACTGTAGGTTATAATTGTGGAAAATTAAAATTGCATTTGTTGTAGTTTCAGTTCACCAATATATAACTTTACCCAACTTTACTGTGAAAAGAGTCCATTCAGGCCAAAAATCCTGTAGTGCATCTTTTTTATTGTCTTCATTCTAGAACATGTACTTGTGTGACAATCTGTGTTATAATGAAGAATAACATATTTTCTAATAGACTTTCAGACTGCAGTATCAGTGAAGAAGGTTATAAAGCTCTGTCTTCAGCTCTGAGATCAAACCCTTCACACCTGATAGAGCTGGATCTCACAGGAAATGATCCTGGAGAATCAGGAGTGAAGCTGCTCAGTGATTTACTACAGGATCCAAACTGTCAACTCAACACACTGAGGTGAGACCTGATGAAATAATGTTATATAAGTTATACACGTGAATTATTTATATTATATATAAATATTAGTGTATTATTTCTCTAAATTATTAAGGTATACAATTTATTGCATCAAAAATGTTCAGAATGATCAAACATGAAAGATGAGATGCTGCAGCTTCTGTTGTTTTGATGATAAATGTCAGCACAGTTTAGTTGTGTTAAAAGTTATAGCTTAATCAGACATTTTGGGTCACTAGATGTGCTGGATGAGCTTCGATAGTTAACATTTATGATTGTGTTATTGTGGACATTTCTAATGAAAAACGTATTCAGTGTGAGGAGTTATCCTGACTGTTTAAAAGTTACTGAATGCACTGTACATTAATGTCCATCAAGCTCAGATTCACAACAATGTCGATCACTGATCTAGAATAGAGAACTGGATTGCTCATGACGTCATGAAAGTGAAGCCACTGCGCTGCCATATTAGTTATCCCTAGTGTGTGTAAACATTCTATTGAATTAATAGGAAATTGTATGATTTTAACGAGAAAACATCAGATAAGTCAGCCTTTTTAAATTACATTAGCGAACATCATGAACATTTTTGGGTCAGTGGTTTGCATGTGACTCAATGGTGCTCTCTGCTGGTAGGGAATAGTAAGATGAGGATCGAACACTTCTGTTGACTTCACTGCCTTTTGGCAGTTTAGAATGTGATGAGTGATCCAGTCATATATAGATCAGTGCTGTAGATCTACTACAGCAGATCTATCACAGGCCACAAAGATATGATGTGTGTCAGGAGAGGATCGGTGATAATTGTACAAACGCACACATGCACAAATGTCTGAACCTGCAGTTCCTCTCATAATGAGCAGAATTACTGTTGCATCAACACAGACATCAGTTAACTAAAACTATCCAGAGATGGTCTGAACCCAGATCATGTTCCTGTTAGTGGATCAGCAATCCAGTTTTTGGTGAATTCTGCTCCATAATAATAGGAAAAGCCGGCATCAAAAGATCAATTAAAAATTTCTCTCTGAATGCTTAGCTCTCACAATCTAGTTATCTCTTTGCTAACTTTCCTCATCTCCTGCTTAAAAGCCAGAAAGATCTTCAGATGCTTGAGAATCATGATCTAGTGAGCTTTTGCCCCTGAGTTTATTTTAAATTTACTTTTATCTTGCACATTGAATTGAATCCAGCTTCATCTTCTCTTCTGCAGGTTTTTGGGTCCTGCTGCAGATGAAGGCTGTCAGTATGTGACTGGAATTGTGGGTAAAAACCCGTTACTCCTGAGAGAGCTGAATCTGAGTGAACGTAAACTAGGAGACACAGGAGTGAATCAGATCTCTGCTCTACTGCAGGATAAACACTGTACACTCAACACACTGAAGTGAGTATCTTACATCATTTCACATGTTACATGACTAGTAATGTTATAGTCGTCTGTTTTAATTCTCATTCGAGTCCGACTCCACGTTATAAAGCTTGGAAGAGCCAGGACATTTTTAATATAACTCTGATTATATTTGTCTGAAAGAAGAAATTCATATACATCTAGGATGTCTTGAGGGTGAGTAAATCATGGGGTAATTTTCATTTTTGTGTGAACTATCCCTTTAAGTGCACAGGGGTTGGAGAAAATAATGTGAACACATTAGAAATATCCAGTATTTTATTAATGTGTTTACCATCGTTTGCCTTTAATACAGCTTAGAATAGATTCATACAACTTTTGAATAGACTTCAGTTAAATTCTGTCTCTAACTTCTGCTGTGACTGCTGAATGTGTTTGTTTACTGACTACAAACTGAGGATTGAAGACATATAATTTTTTTTTAATTAGTGTGTATGTGTATGCATGTTTCTATATTTAAATGTAATTTCATAAAGGCAGTCTGGTTTCCACTGTCACTTCTGGGTCTTCCTCTGGGACAACGGCCAGGGTTTTTTGGCCGACTGGGTCTCTGAGTTTAGGTTAGAGGAGGTTATGAATGAAGCTGGAGTTTCTCTGCGTCTGGAGAGCATCAGTGCCGTGGATCATTTCATAAAGTTAAAGACATTAATAATAACAGCTCAGAAGTCACTTTCAGACAGCAGCGAGTGTTTGAAATAACTTCTGTTTGAGATCTGATGTGGATTATGATCATCTTACAAGGCTGAAATATTTATAAGAGATAAAGACTATACACACTAGCCATTAACATTACCATAGTAAACATGGTAAGACCGCTTGAAGAAATCAGAGTCAGCTTCTCATTCAGATGATCACAATAGTGTATTATTTAGTGTAGTGTATAGTAACATGTTTTATCGGTCCTAACTCGTCTACGCTCCATGTAAATCTTTAACAAAGCATGCAAACAAACGTCTGCTTTTATCATGTTTGTTTTGTGATCGTGCTGGTTCCAGTGACTTATCTATTATTAGTTTTCTGATAACTTCTTTGTTGGTGAAATGATGGAGTTGTGTGCCGTTGTTCCAGAGAGGTGTGTAAAGGGTGTTTTAATGAAGCGCTGAGGAGTTTCTGACCCGACGGTGGGAACACAGAGTGATTCTGGGCTCGGTGCTACAGGTCTGAATTATTATGAGACACTGACACGTCATCAAAGTATTAGTCCTTTACCATGTCACAAACTCATCAACACTGATTTTAGTAGATTTTAAACCTGGAAGACAAAAATATTGCAAAAATCTCAAAATGAAAAAAAAAAAAAAAAAAAAAAAAAAAAAAATGTGACATTCAGCCAAGTATGGTGACCCATACTCAGAATTTGTGCTCTGCATTTAACCCATCCAAAGTGCACACACACAGAGCAGTGAACACACACACACACACTGTGAGCACACACCCGGAGCAGTGGGCAGCCATTTATGCTGCGGCGCCCGGGGAGCAGTTGGGGGTTCGGTGCCTTGCTCAAGGGCACCTAAGTCGTGGTATTGAAGGTGGAGCGAGAACTGTACATGCACTCCCCCCACCCACAATTCCTGCCGGCCCGGGACTCGAACCCACAACCCTTCGATTGGGAGTCCGACTCTCTAACCATTAGGCCACGACTTCCCCACGACTTTAATTGTTCAATTAAAATGAATGAATGCTAACATTGTCTTCTATGATTTGCAACACAAACACCTCTGATACAATCTCAGAAAAAGTAGTGTGGGGTTTCATGACCCTTTAAAAACTAACTTCTCATTACCATCACTGACTGTTACCTTGTTTATATATGTCAGAGGTCGCACGCCTCTGGAGCAACTAGGGGTTAAGTGTCTTGCTCAGGGACACATTGGTGTCTCACAGTGGATTCGAACCCGGGTCTCTCACACCAAAGGCATGTGTCTTATCCACTGCGCCTTCACCATATGTATTTGTAGATTTTTATATGTTCATATATTTTTGTATAGTTCATCTGTCTATATTCTTTACTAAACATGTTTGTGTAAGAGAGACTTGTAAAGTAAGTTGTTGTGTGATCGAACTTTTGAAAGTTCAGCTAATACAGCAGGTCAAATACACAACCCAATATCCAATCATTTCAATTAATAATAGCAAAAATACACAAACATTTCTCTTTTATCTAGTGGGACAGAACTGTTTTCATTGTGTTTATTAATGGGACACAACAGAATAGTTCTGTGCTGCTGTATCAGAACATATTCATAGTGTTTATTGATGCTTCATATCATCTCTCTGTCATCAAACACCAGATTAATGAATGTGTAACACAACTGAACAGAACCGGTCCAGACTGGGCTTTATTCTGTGCAGGCATTGCTTCTTCAGTCTGACCTGTTTCAGAGAAATATTACTGTACTTCACATCTACACACACAGACAAACCTACAGTTTTATTTAGATGTGCAAAGTTGAATCTGTGTAGCAAAGCTGATCAAGTCACTGGACAGAGCAGAGCGAATGCATTTACGTTGTAGTGATGTTCAGACCAGAATCAGTTTAAACACAAATACACAGCAGTCAGGACTTTTATTTTAGACAATATGATCAGTTTTAGACAAAAGATCAAATAAGAATTATATGACAGAAATAAAAAGATATGAAAGATTTTAACACCTTTCACACAAGGTTGTTAGGAATTAAAACTTCATTGTATTTCTATCAAGAATCAGCACAAATTGTACATAAATCACGAGAAGTGTCAATTATTTGATTAAATGAACAACTTATTTGTTTTTCTGTTTTGAAGACCAAATTGTGGAAAATTATCCAGAGATATTCAGACACCCTTCCTCTGTTTTTTCTTTAATCAAGACATTGTGACTTTATTAAATAGTTTTCTTCTATCTTCTCTCTTTCTCTCAATGTAGATTAAGATGGTGTGGTTTGACAGATGAAGGTTGTTCTGCTGTGACTTCATGAACATAACGTGTCTGATTCATTGTGTTTTCTCTTTCTGTCTTCAGTCTGTGGGGATGCAGTATTACAGAGAAACAGTGTCTCATCCTGACTTCAGCTCTGAAATCAAACCCATCACACCTGAGAGAACTGAACCTGAGCAGGAATGAACTACTAGGAGACTCTGGAGTGAAACACCTCAGTGATCTACTGATGAACACACAATTCAAGCTGGAGAGACTACAGTTAGTATCATTATACTCTACAGCAGTTACAGTCAGATTGATTTATCAGGATACATAATTATTTCCAAAAATGAATGTACCCTTGTGATCTTTAATGAAAATAACTATCACTTTCCCTCATAAACACATCTCTTCTCTCGTCTGATGATGTGAAGGTGGGAAAACCTGTCAGTCACGAGATCACAGCAATACATTTACATTTATTCATTAACAAATGTTCTCTTTATCTAAATGATATATATAAAATTATATTCTTTTTATATAAAAACCTATTTAAAAATATATTTTTAATTAATACATTTTATACATTTACAAAATATCATAAATCCTTCAGCATCCTTTAGCAGACGCTTTTATCCAAAGCGACTTACAGATGAAGACAGTGGAAGCAATCAAAAACAACAAAAAGAGCAATGATATACAAGTGCTATAACAAGTCTCAGTTAGGTTAAAACAGTACACCTAGCATGGGCTTTTAAATAATATAAAGAAAAAATATAGAATAAAAAAAGTAAAGAATAGAGCAAGCTAGTGTTAGAGGTCTTTACACACACACACACACACACACAATTGCATAATAAATGAAAAGAAAATAGAATATAAAAAGATTAGAAAGGTAGTTAGATTTTTTAAGAATAGAATTAAAATAGTGAGTGTTAAAGTTCGAGGGTCAAATAAAGATGGAAGAGATGTGTTTTAAGCCGATTCTTGAAGATGGTTAAGGACTCAGCTGCTCGGATTGAGTTGGGGAGGTCATTCCACCAGGAGGAACATTTAATTTAAAAGTCCGTAAAAGTGACTTTGTGCTTCTTTGGGATGAACAATCAAGCGACGTTCACTTACAGAACGCAAGCTTCCAGAGGCACATAAGTCTGAAGTAACAAATTTAGGTAAATGGGTGCAGAGCCAGTGGTAGTTTTGTAGGCAAACATCAATGCCTTGAATTTTATACGAGCAGCTATTGGAAGCCAGTGCAAACTAATAAACCGAGGTGTGACATGTGTTCTTTTTGGCTCATTAAAAATTAATCTTGCTGCCGCGTTCTGGATTAATTGTAAAGGTTTGATAGAATTGGCTGGAAGACCTGCCAAGAGAGCATTGCAATAGTCCAGCCTGGACAGAACAAGAGCTTGAACAAGGAGTTGTGCAGCATGTTCCCAAAGAAAGAGCTTGATCTTCTTGATGTTGAATAAAGCAAATCTGCAGGATCGGACAGTTTTAGCAATGTGGTCTGAGAAAGTCAGCTGATCATCAATCATAACTCCAAGACTTCTAGCTGTTTTTGAAGGAGTTATGGTCGATGTGCCTAACTTGATGGTGAAATTGTGATGAAACGATGGGATATTGTTTACAATAGCAAAAAATCAGCTTTTCATCAGAAACTCATGAATTCCTGACCGGCAGTTTTTTTTTTTTTTTTTGGTTGTGTAATTATTTATTTATTGTTTTCAGGTTTTAGCAACATTTATGTTTACTCATGATTAATTTAACTCGCACATGAACATAACGTGTCTGATTCATTGTGTTTTCTCTTTCTGTCTTCAGTCTGTGTGGATGCAGTATTACAGAGAAACAGTGTCTCATCCTGACTTCAGCTCTGAAATCAAACCCATCACACCTGAGAGAACTGATCCTGAGCGGGAATGAACTACTAGGAGACTCTGGAGTGAAACACCTCAGTGATCTACTGATGAACACACAATTCAAGCTGGAGAAACTAGAGTTAGTATCATTATACTCTACAGCAGTTACAGTCAGATTAAAGATTACTGTTTACTTTCAGGAAAGAGAAGGATGTGACGTGTGGCCAAATATAGTGTCCCATACTCTGAACATGTGCTCTGCATTTAACACACACACACACACACACACGCACTCTCTCTCTCTCTCTCTCTCTCTCTCTCTCTCTCTCTCTCTCTCTCTCTCTTTCTTTCTCTCTCTCTCACACACACACACACATACACACACTCTCTCTCTCACACACACACACACACACACTCTTTCTCTCTCTCTCTCTCTCTCTCTCTCACACACACACACACACACACACACACACACAACTGTAGCACAGAGGAACAGTTGGGGTTCAGTTCTTTCTCATCTCAGTCAATCACCGGAGATCACAGTAATCCAGTTCATTAAAAATGTATTTAAGTAAATTGTAATTCAGAAACAGAATTTTCTTGATTTCTCACATCTAAACTCAATTTTCACATTTAATGTTATTTTAAGTAGTTCTGTAGTTCATCCTGTATCTACTTTGTTCATCTTTTTCCTTCTGTTTTTGTTTATGGTCATATAATAAGGTTTTTGGCCATGTTTTAATTATTGCACTGTATGGTGTTAACACATGATGAATTACTCACACATGAACATAACGTGTCTGATTCATTGTGTTTTCTCTTTCTGTCTTCAGTCTGTGTGGATGCAGTATTACAGAGAAACAGTGTCTCATCCTGACTTCAGCTCTGAAATCAAACCCATCACACCTGAGAGAACTGAACCTGAGCTGGAATCAAATAAAAAACCCAGGACTGAATCACTTATGTGACGTACTGAAGGATTCACGCTGTAAACTGGAGAGATTGAGGTCAGTAACATTCACAGACAAGAATCAAAATGATGAAAATCACTTTGTTTAACTCTTATGTGCTGTTCAAGGTCTTTTCAGACCCCAAATGATGTTTGCTGAAATAAAAACTAATGTTCCCTTTATCTAAATGATATATATATATATATAAAAGTATATTCTTTTTATATAAAAACCTATTTAAAAATATATTTTTAATTAATACATTTTATACATTTACAAAATATCATAAATCCTTCAAAAAGACTACATAAATGTAGAGTAAAAACATCAATAAATGACACATTTTGTAACAAAATGTTTTTTTGTTGGCTGTGTTCTCTGAATCAATAAATCCACCACAGAATACACGATGGAGGAAAAACACACACACCTTGTTATCCCCATTAATCAGGAATGTCAGTCTTTTATAAAGTGAATTTTACATAAAAAGTTATTTTTATATAAAAACCTATTTAAAATATATTTTTTTAATTTATTTTATAAATTTAAAAATATCATAAATCCTTAAACTACATAAATGTGGAGTAAAAACATTAATGAACTGAGTAAAATTACATAAAAATATAAAGCCCAAACAGCACGAGTGTCGTCCCCAAACAAACAGCACATAAGAGTTCAACAAAACACTTTATACTCAATATCTCATGATGAATGTTCACATTATATTTGTGAAAGATTCTTCATCTTAATGATTTGTTTGTAAGATGATCTCTCTTCCTCTGTTTGTCTCTTTCTAGTCTTCGTTACTGTGGCATTACAGATGTTTCTTCTTTAACTCAGTCTTTGACAAACACAAAAGCTCTGCAGTTTCTAAAAGAGCTTGATCTGAGAGATAATAAGATTGGAGACTCAAAGCAGAAGCTCATTGATGTGCTACGAGACTCAAACTGTAAACTGAGGTGAGTAAACTTCACTTTGTGATATTAAAGAGATTCATTTACCTCTGATATGTGAACAAATATATACTTTCAGATATTAGTGAAAAGAGTTGATCAAATGATCATCAAGCTTTATTTCAAAGGGTTTGTGTCAGAATTAAATGTAAAGTTGATAAAAATGTTGAACACAAAGGAGGAAAGAGAAGAAAAGCAGACTGTCACAGCTTTCTACAGCAACAGCTGCTTTATTAATGAGATCAGTAATAGTGAATCATTAGAGTTTGAAATAGATTTGTTCAGATTGTAGGAAAACGCTGGTAAAATCAGAGCAGATTCAGCTTCAGCTCACAGTCGTCCAGCATCACATGATCAATGTCTCTGTCTCTTGTGTGTTTTTACTTTGACAAGCAACACGTCACATTACTTTACACTTACTTTCTGTAAGAGATAATGTACCTCCAGCCGCTTGTTATCACAGAATAAACCCGACAGGGTGATCAGGACTTGTGTCCTCCTGAAGAGACTTATTCTGTGATAACATCCGGCTGCATCTGCATTATCACACTTATTATATGCTTTCTTGACACACAAGTGAAGAATTAGACACAATTTAGATTCAGCTAAACACTTCTGCTCAGTGAGCAACAACTTTGATTACAGGCTTTTAATGTAACTTTTCACTGTGACTGAAATATAGTAACTAATTAGTACTTTATTCTATTGAACTCTGATGATCTTCTCTTCTGTTCAATCTTAGAGTTTAGAAGGAGTTAAATCACCAGAAGCTGATAAATGCTGTGTATCATAAAGTGAAGTGATCTTGAGAGGAGCAGTAAACATCAGCTGAAGATCCACAGAAGAGCTTCACTACTGTGTCTATGAGGAGAAATAAATGTGTGATAAATGTGTAAATGTGATCCATACAGGTGAAGAGACTCAGACTTTACAATCAAATAATGCAGCATGTGTGTTAGAAACATGATATTGAATGATTAATGTTGCTTTAGTATTCAAGCAGATGATCATTGTGTTTAATGTAAAGCTGGAACAGAGGAGGAAGAAGCTCAGATGAGTCTGTCTGGCTCTTCAGTTTAATAATATTTCTATTAAACTCATTCATAATGATTCAGATGTTTAAATCTGATTGTCAAATGCAGCACTTAAATGTGTCAAAAGATATAAAGCAAATCTACAATGTGTGAAATGTCCATGTTAATTAAAACATGTCCATGATCTCTCTTACATTTTCTACTCATTGTTATTCTATTTAATTCTATATTAAGTTAGCTATGTGTCTGTCTGTTGCTAACAATCACAAATCCTCTCATCACAACAAACAAAGCAGAAACACAGTGTCAATAAAAGCTGGATTGTGCAGTTTTGACAGATGAATTGATTAAAACGTGAGTGTTTACACACAGTGAGTTTGTGCTGAACTGACTGACAACTTCAGTGTTTAGAAATGCTGCGCCTTTTACTCGCTGTTTGTCTCATTTTATTCACTATTTGAAGAAAATATTTTTTTTATCAGACTTCGTGACTTTTCTCAACAGTACAAACAGCACTTTTAAAATAAATTGGTTAAAACAGTTTATTAAAAATAGTAGTTCTGTGTGGAATATTTTCTCTAATCATTTATTTAAACAGCTTGGTGTTGTCCGTTTTCTTTTTCTTTGATGTAATGTTGATGTTAAAATCCTCTTCAATGATCTGATGTTCAGAAAAAAAAAACATTTAACCTGCTGTTTGATTTTTAAACTGCTTTTCTCATCACACTTTTTGTATTTAAAATAAATATCACACAAACAATAAATAAATACTTTTTCAGACATTAGTACACTGACTGAACTGCTGTGAAGAGCAAACTGAAGATGAACACTGAGCCGAGCCAGATAACGAACAAAAGATTGACTCGAACCGTTTAAAATGATTCAGTTCGATTTGGTGAACTGGTTCAAAAAGATCCGGTTACACCGAATGATTCGTTCGTGAACCGGATATCACTAACTGCTTTGTTTTGAACTCTCTCACAACAGACCAGGCGGGAAGGAAGTCGACCGGAAGTTGAAGTCGGCCGCGTGCCGCCATCTTGTAGCAGAACTTCACTTGCGTTAGCATCCCATTGACTCCCATTCATTTTGTCGTCAGTTTGACAGTGAATAACTTTAAATCTGAGGCGTTTAAAGACTCCATTTGTCCATTATTTATTTCTAAAAGATACACGACAATGTATAAAGGGCTCCATTACCTTCTATGTTACATTATGGCCCGTAGAAACAGTTTTTGTAAAAATAGGCTAACGATTGCATCATAACCACTCGACTCTCTGTCGCACAGTAGAGAAATTACCGTACAGACAGGAGGAGAAGCTCGCAGGCAATCGGGGAGACGTCAAGAGAGAAGCCCATAAAATATAGAGTCCATAAAAGCACTATACAAAATAATTAATCCGAATACTTACTCCTGCTCACTCACGCCAAATATTAGCGTATATGCCATTCTTCTAATGATGTAGCAAGTACATAGGGTGTTATGGGAAGTATTTCCGGTTCCAGTTTACCTAATTAATGCAGCCTAAAAATCCTTTAACAGATTTGGATATTAAAAGCATATTAGTATGTTATGTGTATGCCAGGTTAAAGAGATGGGTCTTTAATCTAGATTTAAACTGCAAGAGTGTGTCTGCCTCCCGAACAATGTTAGGTAGGTTATTCCAGAGTTTAGGCGCCAAATAGGAAAAGGATCTGTCGCCCGCAGTTGATTTTGATATTCTAGGTATTATCAAATTGCCTGAGTTTTGAGAACGTAGCGGACGTAGAGGATTATAATGTAAAAGGAGCTCATTCAAATACTGAGGTGCTAAACCATTCAGGGCTTTATAAGTAATAAGCAATATTTTAAATCTATACGATGTTTGATAGGGAGCCAGTGCAGTGTTGACGGGACCGGGCTAATATGGCCATACTTCCTGGTTCTAGTAAGAACTCTTGCTGCTGCATTTTGGACTAGCTGTAGTTTGTTTACTAAGCGTGCAGAACAACCACCCAATAAAGCATTACAATAATCTAACCTTGAGGTCATAAATGCATGGATTAGCATTTCTGCATTTGACATTGAGAGCATAGGCCGTAATTTAGATATATTTTTGAGATGGAAAAATGCAGTTTTACAAATGCTAGAAACGTGGCTTTCTAAGGAAAGATTGCGATCAAATAGCACACCTAGGTTCCTAACTGATGACGAAGAATTGACAGAGCAACCATCAAGTCTTAGACAGTGTTCTAGCTTATTACAAGCGGAGTTTTTAGGTCCTATAATTAACTCCTCTGTTTTTTCAGAATTTAGCAGTAAGAAATTACTCGTCATCCAGTTTTTTATATCGACAATGCATTCCATTAGTTTTTCAAATGGTGTGTTTCACCGGGCCGCGAAGAAATATAGAGCTGAGTATCATCAGCATAACAATGAAAGCTAACACCATGTTTCCTGATGATATCCCCCAAGGGTAACATATAAAGCGTGAAGAGTAGCGGCCCTAGTACTGAGCCTTGGTACTCCATACTGCACTTGTGATCGATATGATACATCTTCATTCACTGCTGCGAACTGATGGCGGTCATATAAGTACGATTTAAACCATGCTAGTGCACTTCCACTGATGCCAACAAAGTGTTCAAGTCTATGCAAAATAATTGTAACAATGTTCGTTGTGTAGGAAGGAAGACGGCAGGGTCGGCTGTTACTACTGACTGTTTTACTGGAAACAAAATAATAACAAAACAAAACGGCACGGAAAAATAACCACAACATAAATTCTGTGGTCCAAGAGTGCAGCAGTCAGCAGTCCTTCTCTCTCTCCCCCGCTCCTGTTTCTCCTGGTGTTTTATACTCTCCACGCCAATTACTGCAAGCTGAGACAGGTGTTAGTTATTTGTGCTTAATCCACTCACTCACCGCCCGTCTCCTGATGCTCTCTCCCGCTGCAGGGTTCGCTAAACCACGCCCCCCCGCCACATACCCCCACCGCCCGACTCAGGCCGAACGGGAGTGTAACAAATTGGTGTAATCCAAACGGTGTCGTGAAACCGTTTTTTTCTCTGGATAATGGAGACAAGGGGATCTGCCAATAACCCTTTGTTAAGTCCAATGTGGAAAAAAAACGAGCCGTACCGAGCCGGTCAAGCAATTCGTCAACCCGTGGCATTGGATATGCGTCGAATTTCGACACAGCATTCACCCTGCGAAAATCCACACAGAACCGCACTGAGCCATCCGTCTTAGGAACCAAAACTATCGGGCTCGCCCAGTTACTGTTGGATTCTTCTATTACCCCCATTTCAAGCATCGCACCTAATTCTTGCTGAACTATTTTTTTCTTGTTTTCAGGCAAGCGATATGGCCGACTGCGAACCACCACGCCTGGCTCTGTCTCGATATGGTGCTGAATGAGATTTGTACGGCCAGGTAGGGGAGAAAACACATCAGCAAACTCCGCCTGTAATGTAGTCAAATCAATGAGCTGGGAGTGCGAGAGATGATCTCCCCCTGGGGCCAGAGCGAGAGATTGTTTTTTTTTATATTCGCTTCTGGTCCAAGATCATCCTCTCCACTAATCACCATCGCCAGCATCACTGATTCTCCCTCATTCCATTTTTTTAGGAGACTGAGGTGATAAATTTGACGCGCTCCTCTCCTATCTGAGCGTATTACCTCATAATCGAGCTCTCCAACTTGCCGTGTGACCTCAAACGGTCCTTGCCACTTTGCAAGTAATTTTGAACTTGACGTTGGGAGTAATACAAGCACTTTATCTCCCGGTGCAAATTTACGCAAATTGGTTCCCCTGTTATACAGCTGGCTCTGTTTGTCTTGGGCCTGTAACAAATTCTCCATGGAGAGCCACCCCAAAGTGTGGAGTTTTGTTCTCAGGTCCATCAAAAACTGAATTTCGTTTTTAGATTGAGAAGGTCCGTCCTCCCAAGTTTCTCTTATGACGTCCAGCACCCCCCTGGGCTGGCGACCATAGAGCAACTCAAAGGGGGAAAACCCTGTGGAGGCTTGCGGGACCTCTCGCACAGCGAACAACAGGGGTTCCAACCATCTGTCCCAATTTTTTGGCGTCTTCCTGAACGAATTTACGAATCATTGTCTTAAGCGTGCGATTAAAACGTTCGACCAGCCCGTCCATTTGTGGGTGAAAGACGCTGGTTCGAATCGATTTAATACCCAATAATTCGTAAAGTTCGCGTAATGTCCGTGACATAAACGCCGTGCCCTGATCAGTGAGGATTTCCTTAGGAATCCCCACTCGGGAGATTAAAGAAAATAGTGCGTCAGCAACACTCTTAGCGGAAATGCTGCGGAGAGGCACTGCTTCTGGATATCGTGTTGCATAATCCACAATGACTAATGCAAAACCATGTCCTCGTGCTGATCGCTCTAATGGCCCGATGAGGTCCATGCCAATTCTCTCGAAGGGGACCTTCGCATTAATGAGAGGGGGCGCAAAGGCGCTTTTGGGGTGGCCGGTGGGTTTACCAACTGACATTCACGACAAGCCGTGCACCACCTGCGCACATTCTCGTGAATGCCCGGCCAAAAAAAAACGGGTCATGAGGCGATTTAGTGTCGTTCCTTGTCCTAAATGACCAGGCATTGGATTAGAATGAGCCGCCTGAAAAAGCATTTCCCGGCGGCTCCTAGGAACTAATAACTGTGTTGTATCTTCTTTTGTCTGAGATTCTTGGGCCACTCGATACAACCTATCTTTAATTATTGCAAAATATGGATAGGTAAGCGGCTGTCCAGGATGGAGAGGCTGACCATCGTTGGTCCTGACCTGTTCAAACGCGCGTTTCAGCGTCTCATCATGAGACTGCTCCAGGGGAAAATCATCGCGCTCCGAAAGAATAATTCTCTCGATTTCACTCTGTTCCCCTGAGGCAGTACTCAGTTGTCCTGGTTTAGTCTCTCACGCCTGCACACTCGCATCCCCCTCCGGTGCATTCTTTCCCCAAGAGGCATCCGTGCATAAAGCCCCCAATAATTCTTTAAACGCTGGCCAATTCGTCCTCAAAATTGACGGATGCCGGAGATGCGGATTAACTGCCACCTCAACATTATGGTTTTGTCCCCTAAATTTGATAACGACTGGCAAAATAGGATACTCAACCACATCCCCGTGTACACACCGTACTTTAACCATGCGGCTCGTATCCAATGCCCCGGATTGTATCAAACTTTGATGGATTGAGGTTTGGTTACATCCTGAATCCATCAATGCCTGATAGGTACCCCCCTTGATACTCACAGGTATTTGGTACCACCCAGCCTGAACGGGGGCAGCCTGCGGGACGTCCGGGACCCGGATCATCGTCCCCACCTCCATAACGGGACACCTGTCCACAAAATGGTCCGGATCCCCGCAACGCCAGCAGGCCGGCCCAGACCTCCCCGACGCTCCAGTGGCAGGAAGTGGGTTAAGCGGTTGGCGTGGAGAGAGCGGGACGGGACTCGGGGAGCCGCATAGTGATTTTGGCCATTCCCGCCCCGCCCCCGGGGCGGGACTCGAGGAGGGCCGGGCGGACAGGACCTGGATAAAGGGACAGGTCTCGAGAGAGAAGGAGAAGAAAAAAAAGGAGAGAGAGAAGCTGATGGAAGAGATTCGCCGACCCCGGGGTACGCCACCATATGGTCCTCTGCGAGATCAATAGCTGACTCCAGCGACGTGGGGCGGTGGCATTGGACCCACTCAGCAGTTTTTCTTGGCAGCCGAGTGACGAACTGCTCCAGCACCACAGGATCGACTATCTTCTCCATGTTGCTTCCATCGGCCAGCAACCATTTGCGGCAAGAGTCCCGGAGTTGTTAGGCCATCACGAAGGGTCGACCGGACTTGCCTAGCTCCAGGGAGCGGAAGCGTTGGCGAAGCTGTTCCGGGCTCCGGCCGACCTGCTGGAAGATGGCCCTCTTCAGGTCGTCAAAAACCAGGAGGTTCTGCACCGGAAGCTGCTGTGCCGCTACCTGGGACTCCCCGGAGAGCAGCGGGATCAGGCGCATCGGCCACTGGTCCCGTTGCCAATCCTGTACCTCGGCAGACTTCTCGAATAAATCCAGAAATGTCTCCGGGTCATCCTCAGGCCCCATTTTGTGCAGAGGGAGGTGGGCGGGCACAGCTTGTTGGACCGTGGCTCCCGGCCTAACCTCCCGGTCCATCCAGCTCCGGAACCTCTCGCGGTCTTCCTGCTGGGTTTGGAGGATGGCTTGAAACCGCCTCTCCTGATCGTGACATATGTCCAGCATGGCCTGGTGTTACTCGTGTTGAATGACCGCGAGGGATGTAATCAGCTCCGCAAATGGTGCAGTGGAGGGCACAGGCACGGCAGCGGCATCCATCTTCCTTCCCGGGTTTCGGCACCAGTGTAACAATGTTCATTGTGTAGGACGGAAGACAGCAGGGTTGGCTGTTACTACTGACTGCAGTCCTTCTCTCTCTCCCCCGCTCCTGTTTCTCCTGGTGTTTTATACTCTCCACGCCAATTACCGCAAGCAGAGACAGGTGTTCGTTATTTGTGCTTAACCCACTCACTCACCGCACGTCTCCTGATGCTCTCTCCCGCTGCAGGGTTCGCTAAACCACGCCCCCCCTGCCACAAGAATGATGTGGTCAATTGTGTCAAATGCAGCACTAAGATCCAATAAAACGAATAGAGAGATACACCCACGATCAGATGATAAGAGCAGATCATTTGTAACTCTAAGGAGAGCAGTCTCAGTACTATGATACGGTCTAAATCCTCACTGGAAATTCTCACATATACCATTTTTCTCTAAGAAGGACTATAATTGTGAGGATACCACCTTTTCTAGTATCTTGGACAGAAAAGGGAGATTCGAGATTGGTCTATAATTAACTAGTTCTTTGGGGTCAAGTTGTGGTTTTTTGATGAGAGGCTTAATAACAGCCAGTTTGAAGGTTTTGGGGACATATCCTAATGACAATGAGGAATTAAAAATAGTCAGAAGAGGATATATGACTTCTGGAAGCACCTCTTTTAGGAGCTTAGATGGTATAGGGTCTAACATACATGTTTTTGGTTTAGATGATTTAACAAGTTTATACAATTCTTCCTCTCCTATAGTAGAGAATGAGTGGAACTGTTCCTCAGGGGGTCTATAGTGCACTGTCTGAGGTGATACTGTAACAGACGGCTGAATGGTTGCAATTTTATCTCTAATAGTATAAATTTTAGAAGTAAAGTAGTTCATAAAGTCTTTACTGCTGTGGTGTTGTGAAAAGTCAACACTTGTTGAGGCTTTATTTTTTGTTAATTTAGCCACTGTATTGAATAAATACCTGGGGTTATGTTTGTTTTCTTCTAAAAGAGAAGAAAGGTAATCGGATCTAGCAGTTTTTAATGCTTTCTGTAGGATAGGTTACTTTCCCGCCAAGCAATACGAAATACCTTTAGTTTGGTTTTCCTCCAGCTGCGCTCCATTTTCCGTCTGCTCTCTTTAGGGTGCAAGTATGCTCATTATACCATGGTGTCAAACTGTTTTCCTTAACCTTCCTTAAGCGTAAAGGAGCAACTTTATTTAAAGTGCTAGAAAAGAGAGAGTCCATAGTTTCTGTTACATCAAGTTGTTTTGGATATGCTAAGGAATTTGGATACATCAGGAAGATAACTTTAAAAGCAGTCTTTTGTGGTAGAAATGATGGTTCTTTCATACTTGTAACAAGAAGTAGAATTTACAATTTTGGCTATATGAAGTTTGCACAGAACTAAATAATGATCTGAGATATCATCACTTGGCTGAATAATTTCAACACTATCAACATCAATTCCATGTATTAAATCTAGAGTATGATTTCGACAATGAGTAGGTCCTGAAACGTCTTGTCTAACACCAATAGAGTTCAGAATGTCTATAAATGCTGATCCCAATGCATCTTTTTCATTATCAACATGGATATTAAAATCACCCACTATTAAAACTTTATCTGCAGCCAGAACTAACTTGGATGTAAAATCACCAAACTCTTTAATAAAGTCTGTATATACAGTAGCCAGTACAAACATATCAGGGGATTTATCATTAACATTTGTTTCTCTGGATAATGTTATATGAAGCACCATTACTTCAAACGAGTTATACTTGATAAAACATTGGACTCAACCACTCCTTTTCACTTCGTCCAGAGGATCGACACCCTCTGGAGAAGTCACTTGTTTTGCGAGCCTTTTGTTTACAGTCCATACCAACCTTTTCTCATCCCCATGTCAATGTCAATGTCACCTTTATTTATATAGCGCTTTAAACAAAATACATTGCGTCAAAGCAACTGAACAACATTCATTAGGAAAACAGTGTCAATAATGCAAAAATGATAGTTAAAGGCAGTTCATCATTGGATTCAGTTATGTCATCTCTGTTCAGTTAAATAGTGTCTGTGCATTTATTTGCAATCAAGTCAACGATATCGCTGTAGATGAAGTGTCCCCAACTAAGCAAGCCAGAGGCGACAGCGGCAAGGAACCGAAACTCCATCGGTGACAGAATGGAGAAAAAAACCTTGGGAGAAACCAGGCTCAGTTGGGGGGCCAGTTCTCCTCTGACCAGACGAAACCAGTAGTTCAATTCCAGGCTGCAGCAAAGTCAGATTGTGCAGAAGAATCATCTGTTTCCTGTGGTCTTGTCCTGGTGCTCCTCTGAGACAAGGTCTTTACAGGGGATCTGTATCTGGGGCTCTAGTTGTCCTGGTCTCTGCTGTCTTTCAGGGATGTAGAGGTCCTTTCTAGGTGCTGATCCACCATCTGGTCTGGATACGTACTGGATCCGGGTGACTGCAGTGACCCTCTGATCTGGACACAGACTGGATCTGGTGGCCACGGTGACCTCGGAACAAGAGAGAAACAGACAAATATTAGCGAAGATGCCATTCTTCTAATGATGTAGCAAGTACATAGGTTGTTATGGGAAGTGTTTCCGGTTCCGGTTTACCTAATTAATGCAGCCTAAAAATCCTTTAACGGATTTGGATAATAAAAGCATATTAGTATGTTATGTGTATGCCAGGTTAAAGAGATGGGTCTTTAATCTAGATTTAAACTGCAAGAGTGTGCCGGCTGCAGTTGATTTTGATATTCTAGGTATTATCAAATTGCCTGAGTTTTGAGAACGTAGCGGACGTAGAGGATTATAATGTAAAAGGAGCTCATTCAAATACTGAGGTGCTAAACCATTCAGGGCTTTATAAGTAATAAGCAATATTTTAAAATCTATGCGATGCTTGATAGGGAGCCAGTGCAGTGTTGACAGGACCGGGCTAATATGGTCATACTTCCTGGTTCTAGTAAGAACTCTTGCTGCTGCATTTTGGACTAGCTGTAGTTTGTTTACTAAGCGTGCAGAACAACCACCCAATAAAGCATTACAATAATCTAACCTTGAGGTCATAAATGCATGGATTAACATTTCTGCATTTGACATTGAGAGCATAGGCCGTAATTTAGATATATTTTTGAGATGGAAAAATGCAGTTTTACAAATGCTAGAAACGTGGCTTTCTAAGGAAAGATTGCGATCAAGTAGCACACCTAGGTTCCTAACTGATGACGAAGAATTGACAGAGCAACCATCAAGTCTTAGACAGTGTTCTAGGTTATTACAAGCAGAGTTTTTAGGTCCTATAATTAACACCTCTGTTTTTTCAGAATTTAGCAGTAAGAAATTACTCGTCATCCAGTTTTTTATATCGACTATGCAATCCATTAGTTTTTCAAATTGGTGTGTTTCACCGGGCTGCGAAGAAATATAGAGCTGAGTATCATCAGCATAACAGTGAAAGCTAACACCATGTTTCCTGATGATATCTCCCAAGGGTAACATATAAAGCGTGAAGAGTAGCGGCCCTAGTACTGAGCCTTGAGGTACTCCATACTGCACTTGTGATCGATAGGATACATCTTCATTCACTGCTACGAACTGATGGCGGTCATATAAGTACGATTTAAACCATGCTAATGCACTTCCACTGATGCCAACAAAGTATTCAAGTCTATGCAAAAGAATGTTGTGGTCAATTGTGTCAAACGCAGCACTAAGATTCAATAAAACTAATAGAGAGATACACCCACGATCAGATGATAAGAGCAGATCATTTGTAACTCTAAGAAGAGCAGTCTCAGTACTATGATACGGTCTAAATCCTGACTGGAAATCCTCACATATACCATTTTTCTCTAAGAAGGAATATAATTGTGTGGATACCACCTTTTCTAGTATTGGACAGAAAAGGGAGATTCGAGATTGGTCTATAATTAACTAGTTCTTTGGGGTCAAGTTGTGGTTTTTTGATGAGAGGCTTAATAACAGCCAGTTTGAAGGTTTTGGGGACATGTCCTAATGACAATGAGGAATTAATAATAGTCAGAAGAGGATCTATGACTTCTGGAAGCACCTCTTTTAGGAGCTTAGATGGTATAGGGTCTAACATACATGTTGTTGGTTTTCTGATGATTTAACAAGTTTATACAATTCTTCCTCTCCTATGGTAGAGAATGAGTGGAACTGTTCCTCAGGGGGTCTATAGTGCACTGTCTGATGTGATACTGTAGCTGACGGCTGAATGGTCGCAATTTTATCTCTAATAGTATCGATTTTAGAAGTAAAGTAGTTCATAAAGTCAGTACTGCTGTGGTGTTGGGAAATGTCAACACTTGTTGAGGCTTTATTTTTTGTTAATTTAGCCACTGTATTGAATAAATACCTGGGGTTATGTTTGTTTTCTTCTAAAAGAGAAGAAAAGTAATCAGATCTAGCAGTTTTTAATGCTTTTCTGTAGGATATGTTACTTTCCCGCCAAGCAATACGAAATACCTCTAGTTTTGTTTTCCTCCAGCTGCGCTCCATTTTTCGGGCTGCTCTCTTTAGGGTGCGAGTATGCTCATTATACCATGGTGTCAAACTGTTTTCCTTAACCTTCCTTAAGCGTAAAGGAGCAACTTTATTTAAAGTGCTAGAAAAGAGAGAGTCCATAGTTTCTGTTACATCATCAAGTTGTTCTGAGGTTTTGGATATGCTTAAGAATTTGGATACATCAGGAAGATAACTTAAAAAGCAGTCTTTTGTGTTAGAAGTGATGGTTCTTCCATACTTGTAACAAGAAGTAGAATTTACAATTTTGGCTATATGAATTTTGCAAAGAACTAAATAATGATCTGAGATATCATCACTTGGCTGAATAATTTCAACACCATCAACATCAATTCCATGTGACAGTATTAAATCTAGAGAATGATTTCGACAATGAGTAGGTCCTGAAACGTGTTGTCTAACAACAATAGAGTTCAGAATGTCTATAAATGCTGATCCCAATGCATCGTTTTCATTATCAACATGGATATTAAAATCACCAACTATTAAAACTTTATCTGCAGCCAGAACTAACTCGGATGTAAAATCACCAAACTCTTTAATAAAGTCTGTATGGTGCCCTGGTGGCCTGTATACAGTAGCCAGTACAAACATAACAGGGGATTTATCATTAACATTTGTTTCTTTGGATAATGTTATATGAAGTACCATTACTTCAAACGAGTTATACTTGTAGCCTGCCCTCTGAGAAATCCTGAAAACGTTGTTATAAATTGTAGCAACACCTCCACCTTTGCCTTTTAGACGTGGCTCATGTTTATAACAGTAATCTTGGGGGGTGGACTCATTTAAAATAATGTAATCATCAGGTTTTAGCCAGGTTTCTGTCAAACAGAGTACATCTATATTATGATCAGTGATCATATTATTTACAAAAAGTGTTTTCGTAGAAAGGGATCTGATATTCAATAAGCCAAGCTTTATCATTTGTTTATCCATATTGCTTCTGTTTTTTATTTGTTGAACCTCAATTTAATTGTTAATCTTAACTTGGTTTGGACGTTTTTTGTATTTTCTAGTTTGGGGAACAGACACAGTCTCTATAGTGTGATATCTAGGTGAAAGAGTCTCTATGTGCTGAGAATTAACTGACCTCTGTGACGGGAGGCAGCTAGCAGACGGTCGGTTTAGCCAGTCTGTCTGCTTCCTGACCTGGGCCCCAGTTAGTCAAGTATAAACACTAAGACTATTTGCCATATTTCTAGAGAGAAGAGTGGCGCCACCCCAGGAGGGATGAAGACCATCTCTTTTAAACAGGTCAGGTCTGCCCCAAAAGCTCGTCCAATTGTCTATGAAACCTATGTTATTCTGTGGGCACCACTTAGACATCCAGCCATTGAGTGATGACAATCTGCTATGCATCTCATCACCACGGTAAGCAGGGAGGGGACCAGAGCATATTACTGTGTCTGACATCGTGCTTGCAAGTTCACACACCTCTTTAATGTTATTTTTAGTGATCTCCAACTGGCGAAGTCGAACATCATTAGTGCCGACATGAATAACAATCTTACTGTATTTACGTTTAGCATTAGCCAGCACTTTTAAATTTGCCAAGATGTCAGGCGCTCTGGCTCCCGGTAAACATTTGACTATGGTGGCTGATGTTTGACAAACGACTACTCTGCCTCACCGTCACCCAGTTGCCCTGCTGCAGGGGCTCTGTTTCTGGAACCGAACAATGTATAGGAATCCCTGAGCTAGACGCATCCAAAGCCGTATCTAGAGCCCTAACATTCTTACTGTCCTCAATTAAAGTTTGGATGCGTGTCTCTAATTCTGAAAACTTCTCTGTCAGCCTAACTATTTCCCTGCATTTATCACATGTGAATCCCTCATCAGCGACAGAGATAGATAAACTGTACATGTGGCAAGAGGTTCAAATAACAATAGCAGGAGAAGCCATTACTCACCGTGCTTGATGAAATATTCTTACTGCGGTTGTGTGATGAACTTGTGAAAAACTGGAGCGAGAGAGAGGAGAGGAGAAAAGAAAACAGCGATAGGTTCGAATGAAAACGCTAATGACAAGCTAACGAGTGCTAACGCTTTGCAGGTGTACTGCACTCACGGAAATAAAATAAAAGTGAACGATCAAAGTTAATCTGATAAGATTGATCGATAATATCAGAAATATGGTGTGAATTAAGTTATATTTTACCACTTTAAAAAACAGAAAGTGATAGTAAGATAAAGATTCTAGAGAAAAAAATAAAATAACAGCTACACGGAGCTACAATTTGCTACAGAAGGCCAACAGGAAGTAGAGAAAACACTGTCCAACAGCGACACCCGCAGGCAGGAAAGCTCAGTGACATCAAAAGCAATACAGAACGTGCAGCTCTTCCACAGGTAATCATATACAAAGAGACAGCAGTTAAAAAAAAACACCAATGTTTCAGGAGTTTATTACACAGAATATGACACATGCTTATTAGATAACTGTATTTGAGTTGATGTATATGCTTTTATTTATTATTCTTTAATTTTCACAAATTTAGAAAAGTAATCAAAAAGTACTCAAAAGTAATTAGTTACATTACTTTAATAAAGTAATTGAAAAAGTTACACTACTATTACATTTTAAACAGGGTAACTTGTAATCTGTAACCTATTACATTTCCAAAGTAACCTTCCCAACACTGTCTAAATGACATGAGACTTTGTACGGTTGTCAACACTTGGTAGATCTACAAAAAGAAAATTAAATTTGATTGAGATCTGGTTGTGTGTTAGTGTGAAAAAACATGAGAAAAACACCCAGCACATTTAATTTATTTATATAAATATAAAACATATCATAAATCCTTAAAGAATTACACAAATGTAGAGTACAAACATTAGTAAATGACACATTTTGTAACAAAATGTCGTTTTGTTGGCTGTGTTCTCTGGAGACCCCAAACAGCACGAGTGTCCTCCCCAAACAAACAGCACATAAGAGTTCAACAAAACACTTTATACTCAATATCTCATGATGAATGTGTTCACATTATATTTGTGAAAGATTGTTCATCTAAATGATGTGTTTGTAAGATGATCTCTCTTCCTCTGTTTGCCTCTTTCTAGTCTTTATAACTGTGACATTACAGATGTTTCTTCTTTAACTCAGTCTTTGACAAACACAAAAGCTCTGCAGTTTCTAAAACAGCTTGATCTGAGAGAGAATAAGATTGGAGACTCAAAGCAGAAGCTCATTGATGTGCTACGAGACTCAAACTGTAAACTGATGTGAGTAAACTTCACTTTGTGATATTAAAGAGATTCATTTACCTCTGATATGTGAACAAATATATACTTTCAGATATTAGTGAAAAGAGTTGATCAAATGATCATCAAGCTTTATTTCAAAGGGTTTGTGTCAGAATGAAATGTAAAGTTGATAAAAATGTTGAACACAAAGGTTGTTAATGTACAGATATCCAGTATATAGTCTTTGTTCTGTGGATGGAGTCTCTCCTTCATCAAATCAACTAAACATTTTCACAAGTTAACAGCATTTGTGTCTTTCACTCTCCTCTAAATACTCAAACACATTCAGTCTTTTTAACACTTTTATATTTTCATGTAAATAAAATACCACATACAGTTAAAAGCAACTACTTTGTTTGAAAAGTTTACTTGTCTGTTTTAAATATTATCGAAGCTACAGAAGCAGTTTCTCTATGTTAAATATAGTCTAACTTGTAGACATGAAACATAAAGCATAAATAGATAATGCATAATAACAGAAATGTTCCCATTATACGTACAGCAGGTAAAATAAGTCAGCATTTTTCTCAGTTAATATATTTCTGAAGGTGCTGTTTACATCATGTCGGTAACAATCCAAGAAATACATTCATACAAAGAAATCAAATCAGATGAGTTCAGAAATTAAGATCTGTGTAATAAAGTAGAATCCCAATCACCAAATGTACAGCAGAAAGACAAAAACTTTCAGAAATGATTTAGAAAATATCGGAAATAATCCTGTAAATCAGATAAATCTGCTGCAGATTTGTCAGTGAATTCACTTCTTGTGAAAATACTACACTGATTTTAAATAGAATAAGATTTACTGCTGTATGATTAGCTCTAGTTATATTTTTAACAGTAATTCATAAATGAAAACACTTCAAAACCAACAGCTTTTATGAATTCAGTGTGTTTATACATATGCAATAGTAAATCTAAGCAACTTATGGGAGATATTGAAGAACATTTCAGTCATAGTACAGAGTCAGCTCTTTTGAGGACACAGCTCTGCTACAGAGTCATTTTAGTGTTGGACTCCACATATTGTTCAGTGTTTTTTTTTTTTTATTAAACTTCAATAAACACAGTCAAAGTACAGTTACAGCAACAATAATACACCTGAAAATATATAACACAAACATAATATAAAGAAAGAATAAGCATTCAAAATATATAACATATAGCCAGGGGGTGGGCTAAACATTACATACATATATTGAAGGATTTACAAATGGAAACTGTCTTTTAATTGCTTTCTTATTACGTGAATAAAAAATCGTATTCACATAAATTTGAATTTCTTTTTCAAGAACCAAAAATAAAGGATTGGTTTTACTGTATTTACATTTGTGGATATGAAATTTCGCAAAAATTAAAATTAAATTTATAATGTAATACTCTTTGGTTTTATTTGAAGGGATATTAGTAAAACCAAATAAAACGTTTTCTAAGCACAAAAGAAAAGTGGGGTCAATGTTATCAATTATAAATCTAGTCAAATCTTTCCAAAATATTTTAACATAATAGCAATGCCAAAAAAATGAAACAAAGTTTCAGTACTCATATTACAAAAAGAACAATTCAAATCAATGTCATTTTTAAATTTAACAAAAAAATTATTTACTAAGTAATATCTATGTACAATTTTAAAAGATATTTCCTTGACTTTATTTACCAATATGTATTTGTTTGGCAAGGTCCAAATGTCCTTCCATATTAAACCTTTAACTAACCTGTTCCAATAAAATATACAGTTAGGAGAAGAAACTATATCTACTTGAAGCAAGGAACGAACAGTTTTGTTAACATTAATATTTCTAGGGCCAAAACAAAGTTTTCCAATATGAGTATCAAATAAATCAAAGGTAGAGGGGGGTGTAATACTGTTCTGGGTGTTAGCTCTGAATAATGTCAAAACTCCTGTCGGAATTGCATCCATGACAATGGAAAAATCCTTTGGTGTTACAGGAATTCCATGGACAGCTAAAAACTCAGAAGAAGTGAGTAACATGCCTTCTTGATTTAATAATTGACTGACTCGTATTACGCCTGCTTATCTTTATATAAAATATTGTAATTGTTCCAAATCAGGTACCTATGGGGAGAAAAGTTATGCTTATATAATAGAGACCAAGCCAGCAACATTTGTTTATGAAAGCAGGATAAGCTTAAAGGAATTTTATAAATTTTGTAACTGCAAATCAAGAGAAATCTAAGACCACCTAGTTTGGAAAAAACAAAATTAGGTATAAAATTTGGATTTAGAGTGAAATGTCTGATCCAGTTAATTTTAAAGCTATTATTTAGAGTGCAGAAATCAAAAAAGTTCAATCCTCCTGATTCATATGTGCGTTTTATTTCTCCACAGAAAATTAAACAATGCAGTATCAACATCTTTACACATTTCCTTAGAGACACTAAGTGAAGTGGCTGCATAAACTAATCTTGACAGTCCCTCTGCTTTTACACAACAAAACCCTACCTTTTAGGGATAAATCCCTCAAAAGCCAATGATTCAGTTTTGCCTTAGTCTTCTGAAGAATAGATTCAAAATTAATCTTACACCTAGATTTCTGATCCTTTGTGATAACAATCCCCAAGTATGTTACAGAATCCTTCACTGGAATACTAGCAATTTGTTGTAAGTCACAGTCTTTAATAGATAACAATTCACATTTATTAATGTTTAAACAAAGGCCAGAGGCTTTAGAAAAGGCCTCTATTACTGTCACGATTATTAGATGGAGTGCCCATGTACTTCATTAGAGGGCACTCCACTCAGGACCATTCCACCCATCAACCACCAGATGTCACTTGGACACTAGCACCTCTCATACTGTTGCACCACACCCGAACTACATTACCCATGAGTCACTGCATCACAATCACCCTGCCACACCTGCACCTCATTCATCAGCCAATTTCCTTGCCACACCTGCACCTCATTTACACACACACATAAAAGCAGCACACTCACTCTCACTCAATGCGAAGTCTTGTCTAGCCTGTCTAACATTTCCGAGCATTTCTCCCTGTGTTTTGTCATTCCCGTGTTTGATCTTTGGACTGATTACTCCGACTCTGATTCTCTGCTGCCTGCCCCAATCTCTGCTTGTTTCTGGTTTCGACTCTGGTTATCCCTGACACACCTGACGCCATTCCTGATTTCTGCCTATTTGACCATTCTTTAATAAAGCGCTGCATTTGGATCCGAACGTCTCTGGCTCATCATTACAATTACTTCATGAGCAATTAGGACCTGATAATGATTTCTCAAGAATAGTGCAGTGTCATCTGCTAGTTGGGATATGATAATATTTCTACCATTAAGTGGCTTGATCTAACATAAATATTCATTAGCTGAACACAAAAGAGAAAATTTTCTATACTTTCCATTTAAACTTCTTTAAGAAAGGGAGCGATAAGATCAGAAAACGTTTGGTAGAACTCGGCTGTGAGGCCATCAACCCCAGGAGATGTATTAATCTTAATATGTGAAATAGCACATAAGACCTCTTCAATAGTAATTGAGCTTTCACAAAGGTCTTTTTGCAGAGGGTCGATGGTCTCACAACCGAGTCCAGATATAGAGTTAAAAAATTACGGCCGACGGTACCCAAATACTCGATAAAAGAGCAATTTCCCTTATCTCTGGGTCCCAAGGGGGCACGGAGAGTTGCGGACGGCCAAGCTCCGGACCCCACTCATCCTCCTCCTTCGCCAGATGGCAGCAGCGGGCGGTTCGAGAGCGTCAACAAAGGCCCTACTCACGCTCCCTCTGCCAACCCGTGGAACCAGGTGAGCCCTGCACCCCACACTCGCACCACACTCCGGCCTGCTCACAAGCTGCCCGAGTTGTGTCCCTGTGTTCCACCTCGCTGCCCCACTGCGGGTACGGCTGTGGTTCCGCTGGTCCCGCTTGTACGGTTTTTAAGCGCCTGGTCAGCGCTACCCAGCCCGTCTCGCTGGCTTCTGCGAACCATCAGCCTCGGCTATGCGATTCAGTTCGCCCGGCGTCCCCCCAAGTTCCGTGGTATCCGCTTCACTGCTGTGAAAGCGTCCGATGCCCCTGTCTTGCGGGAAGAGATCGCAGTCCTACTGGCGAAGGACGCAATAGAGCCGGTCCCTCCAGCCGATATGAGGACAGGGTTTTACAGCCCCTACTTCATTGTACCCAAGAAAGGCGGTGGGTTACGACCGATCTTGGATCTGCGGGTTTTGAATCGGGCCCTCCATCGGCTACCGTTCAAAATGTTGACACAGAAGCGCATTTTCAGGTGCATCCGTCCCCAAGATTGGTTTGCAGCGGTCGACCTGAAGGACGCGTACTTTCATGTGTCCGTCCTTCCGCGCCACAGACCTTTTCTGCAGTTTGAGTTCGAGGGATGGGCATATCAGTACAAGGTCCTGCCCTTTGGGCTGTCCCTGTCTCCCCGTGTCTTTACGAAGATCACGGAGGCAGCTCTCGTTCCCCTCAGAGAGCAAGGTATTCGCATACTCAACTACTTAGACGATTGGCTGATACTAGCACAGTCTCGAGATCAGTTGTGCGAGCACAGGGATGTGGTGCTCCGACACCTGAGCCTGCTGGGCTTTCGGGTCAACTGGGAGAAGAGCAAACTCTCGCCGAGGCAGAGGATCTCTTTTCTTGGTATGGAGTTGGATTCGGTCGAACAGACAGCACGCCTCACAGAGGAACGTGCGCGGTCGGTGCTAGCCTGCTTGAATACGTTCAAGGGCAGGACAGCAGTCCCACTGAAACTTTTTCAGAGGCTCCTGGGGCATATGGCGGCCGCGGCGGCACTTACACCACTCGGCCTGTTACATATGAGACCGCTCCAGCACTGGCTTTATGGCAGAGTCCCGAGGTGGGCGTGGAAGCGTGGCACTCACCGGGTCCAAGTTACACCGGCCTGTCGCCGAACCCTCAGTCCGTGGTCAGATCTTGCATTTCTCCGGGCGGGGGTGCCCCTAGAGCAGATCTCCAGGCATGCTGTGGTTTACACGGATGCCTCCACCACCGGCTGGGGGGCCACGTACAACGGGCATGCAGTCTCAGGGGTTTGGACGGGCCCGCAGCTGCATTGGCACATTAATTGCCTAGAGTTGCTAGCAGTACAACTTGCCTTGAACCGTCTCAAAGGTCTCTTACGAGGCAAGCATGTGCTGGTCCGAACGGACAACACTGCGACCGTTGCGTACATCAACCGACAAGGTGGTCTGCGCTCCCGTCGCATGTCGCAACTCGCTCGCCACCTCCTCCTTTGGAGTCAGAAGGTTCTGAGGTCACTTCGTGCCATTCACATTCCAGGCCTGCTCAATTGTACAGCCGACGAGCTGTCTCGAGCAATGCTCCCGGGAGAATGGCGACTCCATCCCCTGATGGTCGAGCTGATTTGGAGACGGTTCGGAGTCGCTCAGGTCGACCTGTTTGCTTCTCCAGAGACCTCTCACTGCCAGTTGTTCTACTCCCTGACCGAAGGAACTCTCGGCACGGACGCACTGGCACACAGCTGGCCACGGGTCCTATGCAAGTATGCGTTTCCCCCAGTGAGCCTTCTCGGACAGACACTGTGCAAAATCCGGGAGGACGAGGAGCAAGTCTTGCTAGTAGCGCCATACTGGCCTACTTGGACCTGGTTCCCCGAACTAGTGCTCCTTGCGACAGCCCCTCCTTGGCCAATTCCTCTGAGGAGGGATTTACTGACTCAGAAACGGGGCACCATCTGGCACCTGCGTCCAGACCTCTGGGAACTCCATGTTTGGTCCCAGGATGGGACGCGGAGGTTCTAGGTGACCTACCCCAAGAGGTAGTGAACACCATCACTTCGGTGAGAGCACCGTCTACGAGACACGCTTACGCCTTGAAGTGGAACCTGTTCGTTGAGTGGTGTTCTTCTCGCCGAGAAGACCCCCGAAGATGCCCGATTGCGGTCGTGCTATCCTTTCTGCAGCAAGGGTTGGAGCGAAGGCTGTCTCCCTCCACCCTCAAAGTCCAGGTTGCCGCTATTGCTGCGTACCATGACCCCGTGAATGGGAAGTCTCTGGGTAAGCATGACCTCATCGTCAGGTTCCTTAGAGGGGCCAGGAGGTTAAATCCTTCCCGCCCCCCCCCTGTATACCCTCTTGGGACCTGTCTCTAGTGCTTAAATCACTACAGCAGGGCCCATTCGAGCCACTCTGCTCCTGCTTGCACTGGCCTCCATCAAGAGGGTAGGGGACCTGCATGCATTTTCGGTCGACGATTCGTGCCTACAGTTCGGGCCGGCTGACTCCCAGGTAATCCTGAGGCCCCGGCCTGGCTACGTGCCCAAGGTTCCCACTACACCCTTCAAAGACCAAGTGGTGAGCCTGCAAGCGCTGCCCCTGGAGGAGGCAGACCCAGCCCTGGCTTTGCTTTGTCCCGTCCGAGCATTAAGGTGCTACGTAGACCGGACACAAAGCTTCAGGACCTCAGACCAGCTCTTTGTCTGTTACGGAGGCTGGCAGAAGGGGAGTGCCGTCTCTAAGCAGAGGATGGCCCACTGGATTGTGGATGCCATAACCCTGGCTTATCAGGCTCAGGGTGTGCCCTGCCCGTTCAGGTTGCGAGCTCACTCAACTAGAAGTGTTGCATCCTCCTGGGCGCTGGCTCGTGGCGCCTCGCTGACAGATATTTGTAGAGCTGCGGGCTGGGCGACCCCTAACACGTTCGCTAGGTTCTATAGCCCTCGTGTAGAGCCGGTATCCTCCTGTGTTCTCACCTCAAACGGGTAGTGGCACTGAGAGGCCCCGGTTAGTGTCGGCTTGCTTAAACCGCTCCAGAGTGTCCATATTGTAGACCCTGTTGAGATCCTCCATCACCCTAAGCAGCTGGATGCAGCGGAACGTCCGGCGCCAGACCTTCATGATGAATCTGTGAGAACCATGGAAGGGTGGGTTCCATATTGAGACCTAAGCGGTACTCATATGTGTATAGTCCACGGTATAGCCTTAGAGCCCATGTTTCCCCGGCAGACTTCTGCCTTCCCAAGAGGGTTCTAATCACCTCAAATTTCTCCTTATACTCCTAAGTGGATGCTATATGTGTATCTGCCTCCGAGACCTCCTTCGGGAAGGATGGGGCTTCCGCAGCGTCCCGGCTCCAAGCGGACCGGGTACGTTTTCCCAGTGTTATCCAATCTCACCCAGTGAGGTAGTGCTTTGACAACGGTGAGTGGAGCTACTTGTTCAGAGCCCCGGCCTACACCTAATAGGGGCGCAGGCGGCTCGCACAGGGCACTGGAAGGGGCAGCACCCATGGCGCTTTGATAGGGATCCCATATTCATCGGTCACCGACGTGGCGTCGAGAGTGACCGACTGAAAGGGAACGTCTCGGTTACGTATGGTAACCCTCGTTCCCTGAAGGAGGGAACGGAGACACCACATCCCGTAGCCATGGTTGCTGTACCGCCGCTGAGCTGCCGGGTCCCCGGCTCGGCTCCTCAGTGAAAAACTGGTATGCATTGCACCTGCTGCTCTCTTATACTCACGCAGTGATCAGCGGCAGCTGGATGCAATAATTGCATGCCAATGTGCATTGGCTCGTTTAGTTTACACTCAAAGTAGATTGGTCTATCGAAGCGATATCCCATATTCGTCGGTCACCGACGTGGCGTCTCCGTTCCCTCCTTCAGGGAACGAGGGTTACCATACGTAACCGAGACGTTTTCTTAGGTACTTGGCAGTCTCAAATTTGAGGAGATCCCAATTACTGCAGAATTTCTTTTCTGAAAGTGCTTTGTACCAGTGATTTAAAATTATATTTTTAACATCTATCTTAATATTATCAAAATGCAGCAATGAATTATTAAGTTTCCAGAATAAACTTCTACCCACAGAATATGAAGAGTTTTTGAGGTTAATAGAAATAATGACAGCTTTATGGTCACTAAAAGGTGAAGGAATCACATTAACATAAATATCCGAAGAACCTAGATTTGCAGATACCAGCCAGTAATCTATACGAGATTGTCTGTTGCAAGCTTTGTTACTCCAAGTGTACAGTGATAAATCAGGAAACGTCAACCTCCATATATAAACCAAATTAAATTTCTCCATAAAACGTTTAAGATTTTCATTCTGAGTATAAGATGTTCTTGTAGGAAAACAATCAAGTAATCCATCCAAAACAATATTAAAATCCCCCCCTACTACCAAAGTTAAATTTGGGAATTGTGACAGCCCTTTGAGAATATATTCTTCTAAGGTTTCAAGCAAACTATCATTTTCATTTTTGTAATTATAACCATAAAGATTTGCAATTAACAATATAGTACCGTGAACTTTTATGAATTGACACACAAAATGACCTGACCCATCACGATCTGTATGCAAAACTTCCCCGGTGAATCTGTTCTTTAGTGTAACAACGCCAGCAGAGCGCCATCATTTCCATGAGCACACCAGATGTCGTTTCCCCACTGTTCTCCAAAAACGTACATCATCAGTAATCGAATGAGATTCTTGAAAAAAACTAAAATCAGTCTTGTGTTGCTTAACAAATAAAAACAAAGCTTTCCGTTTAATACGATCTCTTAACCGCCTGGCATTTAGTGTAACTATAGACAATGACAGAATGAGAATAAAGGTAAACGCAATCCACAAAAAAGAAACGCGTTTGCAAGAACGAACGGAAGGAAAACCCGCGTTTAGACTGTTATACAGGCGATTCAGGATTCAATAAGTACAACAAATGTTTTTACCAAATCTTCATTTGAAAACAAAAGTCTAAATCCTTTGTTGGCTTCAAGCGCAACAACCCAAAATTAGCAATAGGGTTAGCCAGAGTCCTCGTCCAAATTTTGGCAAAACATTACGACAAAATAGTGTTGAAGACAAGGAGACTTCCAGTTAATGTTAGTCCAAAATCAAGAAAAAATTTACGGATCCCAGGACGGCTCATATCAACAAAATAAGGTTATCCTAAAGTTTGCAAAAATAAAAATTCCCAACCTTAGCCATCATGTTAGATTTAATTTCAGTCCCTGCAACAAAAGCTCTTCCGCCAACAAAATAAGCAGTTTTCCCTTGGAGACGGGCTTCGTGTACTGCTGGCCACAGCTTGAGACGACGTGCTCTATCCACCTTCGAAAGATCTTCAGCAAATCGCAGACTCTGACTTTTCAGGTACTCTGATTTTTTCGCGGCTTTCCACAGAGAATCACGAATCCACCTTGATGTAAACTGGATGATTATTCCTCTGGGTTTGTCAACGTTGGACAGCTCATTTCTCTTCTTCTGACCCAAACGATGTACTGTGTCAATGAGATTGGGGAGTCTGGTCTTCTCTGTAGGCAGGACCGATTGACATATACTGATAACTTCTTGTCGCACGTCTTGTTTGTCTGCCTCAGGTACCCCAAGTAAATGAAGATTTCATCTTCGTGAATAACTCTCCAATTCTGCCACACGCGATTCAACTGAATCCAGGCGCCTCATCATTACAGATACGTTTCTCAAGGACTGCAGAATTATGCTTAATGTCCTTTATCTCAGCGCAAACAAAGTCGATCGTTTTCTTGAGCCCCTCAATTTGCAGAGTATTATCAGAGATCAGTTTTTCCAACCCATCGGATCTAGAGTTAATGAGCTGCGAGAGCTGTTGAACTATGTCAGAAGTCTCCATTGCAGCAGCTGAGGTGGGTGAATTCACCGATTTACCTTTCTTTGGTGCAGGTGATTTGCTGGGAGTAATGGGCAGAGGGGGAAATACTTCGTCAGCAGATATATAATCGTGAAAGTTTTCCTCCAGAAAGTTAACGGTAGCCCTATCTGACATGACTGTTGTCCCCGACTTTGACTTTGTCTGATTTCTATCTCTTTTCCTATCTGTAGTTGCCATTTAAACACATAAAATATGTCTAAAAGGTAACAGCCAACACAATATGACTATAGGTGTAATATTAAAGTAGTCGCTTTATATCAAATATCCATCCAAAAATCAAGCGGTTTTCCTTTACAAACGCTTAAGGCGCCATCTTGGCCCCGTCCCTATTGTTCAGTGTTATAAAGCTGTTTCTGCTCTTGCTGATGCGTCTCTTGATGTCATTGTCTGTCCTCCATCATGTCTAATGATGAAGCCCAGGTCTACAAACTCCTCATTTCTACAGAGGTCTGCTCCTGTACTTTAATTGCTGAGGGGTTTGAGGTGTTCAGTGTTATCATCTCTGTTTTCTGCTTGTTGATCTTCGAGTCTAGTTGTCTGAGTCCAGATGTTTTCTCTGGTGAGGGTGTAAGAACAACAGCTAATCATCAGTGAAGTCAAGATCTTCTCTGGATAATGCTCGACTTAAACAGACAAACACTTCATGAGTCAACTGTCACCTTTCCTCACAACAGAGAGCTCAGACTCAGATGTTAATAAAATAACTTTATAATATTCATACACCAGACAGTTGAGTATTTAGAGTACAGTCTGCATGCACTGTTTGTAGCGTTTCAAATGAAGTACTGTAAGTAAGTTTGAATAGTTCTATGATTACTGTTATTTGGGGGAATTATGAAAGGATTTAATTTCATATATAGTTGCTGTTTTCACCTCATTCATTGTGCTGATGTCTTCAGATCACCTGTAAACTGACACTTAAAACTCATTTCATGACTGAGACATTAAGATAAAAAATCAAAGAAACCTGAAAATATTAAATAAATCTAAAACATAATAATAAATGTTTTTTGAGCAGCAAATCAGCATATTAGTATGATTTCTGAAGATCATGTGACACTGAAGACTGGAGGAATGATACTGAAAATACAGCTATGATCACAGAAATAAATGTCATTTTAATAAAAATATTTCACAATATTACTGTTTTTGCTGTATTTTGGATCAAATAAATGAAGGCTTGGTGAGCAGAAGATACTTCTTTAAAAACATTAAAAATCTTACTAATCAAGACATTTTGACTAGTAGCGTATTAAAACACAATTTCTAAAGTGTCTAAATGTCAAAATTATTAATGATGATGAGTTCATTCAGAGACACACAGACACGTTCACTTCTGCGTTCAGGGGATTCTGTGCAGATAGATATAAGTCTAATATTAACGTCAGGGACGTGCACAGACATTTTGAGGGGCAGGGGCACAAGTGAAATAAAGGGCACTTCTCATAATGAGTTTAAAAAAAAAAAAAAATATATATATATATATATATATATATATATATATATATATATTAACGCAACTCTGACTTCCTTTTAAAAAAAATATTTAAAAACTTAATTAATTTTATCTTCCTCAAACTCACGCAATTGTTTCATTTTCAAAAGACGTCAAAACACATTCTCTATGATACTAGTTTCAAGTATATATGAAGAGTTCAGATGCAAAAGCCTCTAAGTGCCATCTGAAATTTTCTTATGAGCTTTTTTTTTCAAGCTCATATTTAAGTTCAGTAATTAAACTTAAATGACAATTAATAGGTAATTTTCATTGCCAGTAATGTGAAATAAGTGAACATAAACATACAAGCTTGATAAAAATGATCATTATTGAAGGAAATTTCAGATGGCACTTAGAGGATTTTTCATCTCAACTCTTCATATTTAGAATAACCTAAATAACTGCATCAAACACAGGGGCGTGTTTTACTAATCATTTGTTTATTTTTGCACAAGGCACTACATCGTTTTAATTATTTTGGTGTTATCAGAATACATAACACTTTAAAATTAAACTTACCAAAATAATTGAGTAAAAATTCTATAAAAGCCAATGTCATGTATGTATTTGTGGTGGTATGGAATACTATTTTATAAAGGTTTTGAGGAAATAAAAAAAGTTAAATTGCTTAAATAGTTAATTTATAAATATTGTTATTTTTAAAGTTTAATGTTAACTTATTTCTACTCAGTTTTATTTATTAATGTACCAGATGCAGTTACTCAGATTTACTACATTGTTTAGAGTGTATCCTCCATCTGTTTGCATCTGTAGATTTCTTCTAAATTCAGCAATTTAGATTTCTACATTTCAGGAGGAAAGACTCTTGATGTAAGTCAATAACTGGGGACCTTCTGTATGCAAATTAGGCGTCAATTAGTTAAAATGCGCACATGTGCATCTAATTGACAGGGAAATGCAGGTAAATAGGATAAACAAAATATCTAAAGCATATCACCTGGTGGTGATACATGCTTATTTTATTAACTTATTTTATTACATGGCTTGGTTGAATTCCAATGTAGAATGCGGTGTGTTATAACCAACAGACCGCTGTGCGGAGTATAACAGAGCGTTGCCATGAAAAACAGAGCGTTGCTATGGACTCACAGGATTCTAACCGTAGACAAAGAGTATAGAAGTAACAAGAGGCGAAACTCAATAGAACGTTCCATAGCAACAAACGCACCCATGCGCAGAGCTGCAGCTCCGCCATCTTGGACTGAATGCAACACAGCTGTCATAGAATTGAATGATACCGGTTCCAATTCAAAAGCGGTTGAGGGAATTAAATAGTAGTTTCTAGTTTTTAATATCTCTATAGCAGACATCCCATGTCTCTAAAATGTGAAACACAACTTGTTCAGATTTTTTGCTTTCATTTTCTTGCAGTTATAGAGTAAAATATATTTTGTAATATATATATATATATATATAATTTTTTTATATATATATAGAATATAAATAATTATATTTTTTTAATTTGTACATTTTAATAAACTCAAACTTATATAACTTTTTTTCTGTTTCACTTTTCCTAATTTATTTCACTTCAACAATAACCTAGCAAATGTCTTCTTTAAAACAAGACTTATATTCCAAAGCATTCTTGAATTACAATAAAAATCATTTTCAACTGTTTTTAAATGTTTTAATCATTTTTAAAGTTTTAAAATTGCTTGTTTTATTTTTGTTATTATTTTTCTTCATGATTATTTTACTTTCTTTTATGTAAAGCACTTTGAATTACCATTGTGTACGAAATGTGCTATATAAATAAACTTGCCTTGCAGACATAATGTTAATGCTGCAGTGTAACACTGTAGTTCTGCCAACGGTAAAGCCGTTGGTTCAGTCCAAAATGGCGGCAGCGCGATAGCAGCGCCATCTAGCGATTGTTGTCATAACTGCAACGGAGTTTCGCCTCTTGTTACTTCTATACTCTTTGCCGTAGAGACGGAGCGGACTATTTTCTTTAGTGGAAGCAATACAATCGGGAGAGGGAGCGCTTCAGAACTCCTGACCTGATATTTAGATACTATATTTCAATAAATATATTTGTTTGACAGGGAAGCTGTGTGCAAACAGAAATATATATAATTTTTCAAAAATAAAAAAAGCATTCCAGAAAAAAGGGCACTTTCTCCCCAGGAATAAAAAGGGCAGGTGCTCAAGCCCCCTTTCATGTCTATGTGTGCACGTGCCTGATTAACGTTATGCTGTATAAATAACGAAGCGTTTAATATAAGAGATAAATGAAGAGTTAAATCCCGTTTATTAAAAACCTGCTATCAGATGCCTCATTAGTGGCCGGGTTTCTCGACAGCGATTGATCTGAGAGTTTAAGAGCGTTTTCTGAGAGTCATTTTACGATCTTTCGTTATTAATTCACGTGTTTCCCAGAAATGCACTTAACACAATCTCAGTATCTGTGCTTTAAGAGCTGCTTAGAGTCGCTGTCCGTTTGTCAAGTGCTGAAATCTCATCTTATAGAGTGACTCGTGATTGTAGCACACGCTCGTTTACTGAAATGTTCATCTAATGCTGTGTTCAGACTCTGTCAGCAGATTGTCATTTGACTGACAGCTTCTGATCAATGTGGAAGCAGACAAATATCTCCAAATGAAAGAAAACTCGGGTTTATCTTTTAATGCATTCAAAATATTAAAATGTTATATTCACTTTCCTTCAATTGGCCATATATTCAGTCATAGTTGGCAACATAAGTTTTCAATATCGTTAGGATATAAAAATATTAATGATAGTATTTATTTTTGATATAGTAATATAATATATTTTGGAGATGAATATTTCTATGCATTTTTTACTACAAGTGAACTATTTACCATCTTCACAGTCTTTAAATTGTGATCTAAAAGAGTTTGTTGTGTGATTTCCTCTAGTGGACAACATTAGTATTACAGCCTTCATCTCTGTTAGCTCCCTGAGCAGCAGAAATTCATCAGACTTGACTTATTTACTCAGAATGTCTTGTCCATGTGTATGAATTTCTGAGAAATTAAGGATCCAAACACTGAAACTGATCTTCCTTTATAACTTAAAACTGCTCATGTTTAATTGTTGCAGCTGAAATTGACATTTTGTGATCACTACATGATGTTTGTTTCCCTCCTTCACTCTCTAGGTCTGTGATACCATACTCTCACACACCATGGAGCAGTTCTCCTTCACAAACACCTTGTTAGTGTCACTGTGCTTCAAGCAGACAGGTTTGAACAGGACACAATGGTGTTTCCTGAAGATGCACTGAGCAGGACTTTGAAGGTCTATCCAGAGCTCAGTGAGAGTAAGCTGAAGACAGAGCTTAGTCTCATCTACTGCAAGGAAGAGTTCAGAAGCTCTCGTGCTGCTGTGGACCTTCTCCAGCTGTTTATGGAGAACAATCTTGAACAAGATCCTCATCAGCACACCCATGACCACAGCAGAAGTGATCTGAGAGCTGCTTCTCAAGCTTGAAGAGAATGAAGACTTCTCTGAGAAACAGCAGCAGCCAGGAGAGACTGAATGCATTGTTCATGCTGTCAGTGGAGAAGAGACTGGGACTGAGATGATGATTTCAACCAGAAAGTGTGTGTGTGTGTGTGTGTGTGTGTTGAATTACTGAACTCATACTGATAATACTACTATAGATCTGATACTGATAATAAACCCACATTGAACTCAAAATTCACTGATTCATGGTACATTTATTGCATTCTTCAACAGTTGAAATGAACATTAAAATTTTAATATTTTATCTGGCAGTAATGATACATAATCTCCTGATATACTGCTATTTTACAGTCCTGCATTACTAACAGTTTAATTTTTCAGTTTGTTTGTGCACCCACAAAAGTGTTTTTTATCACCAGCCCTCACTGATTCACACGTTATAGAAACAAAAATGATGGTGTATAAAATGTATTTTTATAATCATTTATAATATTCAGGAGAAAGTCGGTGTAATGAGGGGCAGAAACCGAAAAGAAGAGGATTTGTTCACTCTTAGAATAGGACACACTGGACTGAATCAGACACTGTTCAAAACAGACAAACATCAACAGGTTTGTGTGAAAACTGTGAGGAAACGGAGTCAGTGTTACGTGTGTTATTGGAGAGGAGGAAATATGAGGAGGAAAGAAGGGAAATGATTCAAATGATAAAGATATTTTTACCCCCAAAAATACAGGATTGATGGAAAGAATATAATTAATTTCTAAATGTCCTAGTTTGTCATACACTGCTCCACACTCCAGTCTCGTGAGTGGCATTCATTTACATTGGTTTTCAGCCACCAATCAAATCAAAAGTAGAAGAAGAAGCTTTCCTACAAGAAAAATCCTGACCCATGCTTTATTCCAGTTGGTGGCGGTAATGCAACAGTTAGGCTGCAATCCGCCAATAAACACCAGAGAAGAAGAAGCAGAAGCAGCAGAAGAAGAAGAGCCAGTTCTTCTTCAGTTTGGCGGTTTTCTAAGGTGAGTAGTTCACTATCTTCACGCAGTTGTAAAATCCTCTTTACACCTTTTGTTTTGAGCAAACTCTGTACATAGAAAACTGTAAGATGTGGAAATACTCTGATGTTATGAATGCGGTAAATAACATTATAAATGTGTTCAGATTCATAAGGACACATCACAATGTTTGATAAAGATGTGTTTCTATCAGCAAACAGTCAGAATAAAGTGATGATCTGCTGCTGATCCTGAATGTCTTGTTTAATGAGTGTTTCTAGTCTGAGACTCATCAATATTATCAGCTGATCAAAACCCTCTTTATTTCATGATAATAGATCCTGTTTTCACCTCATTCATTACACTGATGACTTCAGATCTGTTCATTGACACATTAAGATCATTTTATTGCTGTGAAGATCAGAAAACAACACGGTTATCAGTTATTGTGACATTACAAGATGAAACTATCACAACAGCATTTATTCATTAGTCTGTGATAAACCATGTTTCATATAAAACACAAAACTAAAACACATTCAGTTCAACTCAATTCATTGGTGATTTATTTGTACTTTGCAAATTTGTAAAATTATATTTCTATATATATATATATATGTGTGTGGATTTCATCAGTGGTGGGTCACATGTTCACTCCTACTATGATGATTCTGATTTTATTACATTCAGTGTAAACGGTGATTTATAACGGATCAGTAACAACAAGATCACAGTTGAAGTTCACACAGTCTGTCTGAGAGAGAATCTCCTGGAGAAATAAAACACATGAACACAACTGCACACAGAAGACACATAAAACTGTAACTTAGTTCTTATATTTATAACATACAGCCCAGTTAAGCAACATGACACGACCAAGAGAGTGAAGTTTTCCCTGGAAACCACGATTGAAAATTTGACTTTTTAAAGCGTTAAAACGAGTAGTTCATATACATTTTAGTTCAATATTTGATATATTGTCAAAGTTGACTGTTTTTGCTCCATTTGGTTAATGAAAACGCTTCCAAACGCTTCTCTGAGCAACACACAGCAGTGTTTCGTTACTGAAGGATTCGTGTTTGTGAATTTTGAATCATTTGAGTCAATGATTCAGTGGTTCATTTATAAAGACATGCCCTGTGTCTCAATGTTCACACTATCCATCCTAAATAGTGTGTGAGATTAGAAGAAGTGTATAGAAATATAATGTAGAACCAGTTAAATGTCCTTGTTAGTTTTTATCATATTTAGTCAACCTTATCCTGTTTAGTTTTAGTCGACTGAAAGTCTCAACATTTTAGTCTAGTTTTAGTCAATGAAAACTTGACATTTTAGCAGTAAGATTATTATTAATTAACCGCACAGCAGTATTAAGTTTGGCAGCGGTTTTTAATTCAGTCTTAGTTTTCCTCAAATGTACATTTTAGTAATCATATTTAGTCAACCCTGTCCTGTTTTAGTTTAGTCAAGTTTAAGAAAACGAAATGTATGAGCATTTTAGTCAGGTTGTATAATGGCTAAACCGATCAGAATTATTTTTGCTCTAAATTATAATAGTAATGTTTGTTGTTCTTTGAGAAATGTACTTTTGTGTTTCAGGTATTGCTCTTTCACCAGTAAACACAAAGCAACAGAATGTGGACTCATACACATGGTTTATTTAATCTCATGTAATGTGCTGATTTATTAGGCTTTTTATTATATAAAATAAAACCAAAGACTTATGCACTCAGTCTGTCTAGATTATGAAAACTGGTGAAACAAAGAAAAATTTGATATCAGTGAAATTCTTAATAGTTATTCCACTATTTCCAAATTACAGCATTGCATTGTCAGCGACAGCATTTTAAGATTGATTTATAAAAATCATTTCAGGTTTAAGAAGTGTTTCAACATTGCATCAGCTACTGATGAACACATTGATTTTTATTTGAATCATCACTCTGTTGATTATTTAATCATGTATTATTGTGTATTTGGAAGGCGTTTGTCTTTCAAACACATTAAAACACTCAAATTCACAAAGTTTTGTCATCTGATCCTCTTTCACCAAATATATTTACTTGAAGTACCCCTGAGATTTAAAAAATATATATTTTAATAATTATCACATTTGCATGTTCATGATTCTCTGATGTTGGTTATGTCCACATGACATGCAGGTAAACAAATGAAATGTTACACTTTTTTAGTAAGATTTAATTTAATTTTGATTGGTTTTAAAATTATTTATTTTAATGTATTTTTTTTTATGATTTAATTAATTAGCTTTTTATTAAAGTCACAAACCCTAGTTTGGGAAACCTTGATGTAATCTTTAATGCACTTCATGTTAATAACAACAAATGGAATATATATATTTATTAGGCATGGGCCGGTATGAGATTTTGATGGTATGATAACCTTAAGCAAACATATCACGGTTTCACAGTTGTTACAGCTCTGAAATGATTTCGAATCATTTGAGTCAGTTTGGGAGTTCGGAGCGAGTTCGCGGATCATTTGAGTCAGTTAGGGAGTTCGGAGCGAGTTCACGGATCATTTGAGTCAGTTTGAGAGTTCGGAGTGGGATCGCGAATCATTTGAGTCAGTTGAGTCAACGGTGACTGGCCCTGACTCCGGAAGGTCATCGGTGACTGGCCCTGACTCCGGAGGACCAGCGATGACTGGCCCTGACTCCGGAGGACCAGCGGTGACTAGCCCTGACTCCGGAGAGTTCACTGGCCCCTGACTCGCCTCTGGAGGGTCAACTGGAACCTGACTCGACTCTGGACTGCCTGTGGAGACTTGAGACGCCTCGGCTTCGGGCACTGCCTCGGTCACGGCCTCGGGCACTGCCTCGGTCACGGCCTCGGGCACTGCCTCGGTCACGGCCTCGGTCACGGCCTCGGTCACGGCCTCGGGCACTGCCTCGGTCACGGCCTCGGTCACTGCCTCGGTCACTGCCTCGGTCACTGCCTCGGTCACGGCCTCGGTCACGGCCTCGGGAGCAGTCTCGGGCACCGCATCGGGAGCAGCCTCGGACACCGCATCGGGAATGGCCTCCACCTCGGCATCGGGCACCGCCTCGGCCTCCACCTCGGCATCGGGCACCGCCTCGGCCTCCGGAACAGCATCGGGCACCGCCTCGGCCTCCGGAACAGCATCGGGCACCGCCTCGGCCTCCGGAACAGCATCGGGCACCGCCTCGGCCTCCGGAACAGCATCGGGCACCGCCTCGGCCTCCGGAACAGCATCGGGCCCCGCCTCGGCCTCCGGAACAGCATCGGGCCCCGCCTCCGGAACAGCATCGGGCACCGCCTCCGGAACAGCATCGGGCACCGCCTCCGGAACAGCATCGGGCACCGCCTCGGCATCGGTCACCGCCTCGGCCTCCGGAACAGCATCGGGCATCGAATCATTTGAGAATCGAATCGGCATCGGGCACCGCCTCGGCCTCCGGCACAGCATCGGCCTCCGGGCACCGCCTCGGCATCGGGCACCGCCTCGGCCTCCGGAACAGCATCGGGCATCGAATCATTTGAGAATCGAATCGGCATCGGGCACCGCCTCGGCCTCCGGCACAGCATCGGGCACCGCCTCGGCATCAGGCACCGCCTCGGCCTCCGGAACAGCATCGGGCACCGCCTCGGCATCGTGCACCGCCTCGGCCTCCGGAACAGCATCGGGCACCGCCTCGGCCTCCGGAACAGCATCGGCACCGCCTCGGCATCGTGCACCGCCTCGGCCTCCGGAACAGCATCGGGCACCGCCTCGGCCTCCGGAACAGCATCGGGCACCGCCTCGGGAACGTCCTCTGGGCTTTGAGGAACGGTAGACGCCTGTCTCGACTCAGGCGTTGAGTCGGCCATCTTGTGCTGTGGTTGCAAGCTGGCGGCCATCTTGTGCTGTGGCGCTGGGCTGGCGGCCATCTTGTGCTGTGGCGCTGGGCTGGCGGCCATCTTGTGCTGTGGCTCTGGGCTGGCGGCCATCTTGTGCTGTGGCGCTGGCTCAGCAGCCATGACATCAACCGTCTTGGGAATCTCTAGGATCTTGGACAGCGTAGCGAAATAGTCCAAGAATGAATCAGCGGCCCTCTTGGGCGTTGGCGCTGAGCTGGTGGCCATCTTGCACCGTGGCGCTGGACTCGTGATCGCCTTGGGTTGTGGTGCTGTGTTGGCGTCCATCCTGCCTCGTGGTGCTGGACTAGTGGCCATCATGGGCAGTGACGCCACTGTGGCGGACGTGCGCTTCCTCTCTCCTCTCCGTCCGCCATGGTGAGACGGTGGCTCTAATCCATCCCACACGAGCCCCGGGTCGAAGGGCGGCCCTGGTTGAGAGCGGTGCTGAGTATCCTCTCGACCCCTCCCTCCTCGGCGACCTCCTCTGGTTCCCCGGAAAACCACCAGGCGAGTTCCTTCAAATCCACTCCTCTCCCGCACTGTGGCTGGGGAGGAGACATAAGCCGACATACCGCTGGCTCTTGCAGTGACGGAGTCCTTCTGTCACGATCGGTGTTACAGAGAACACAGGAGAGAGAACCAAGTGCGGGTATGATATTTATTCAAAGGGTAATCCAGAGGGGTAAACAGTCCAGGCAGGGTCAAAACCAGAATATCCAAACATACAAGACACGAAGGCAAGGCAAGGCAAGGCAAGGCAAGGCAAGGCAAGGCAAGGCAAGGCAAGGCAAGGCAAGGCAAGGCAAGGCAAGGCAAGGCGACGGACATGAAATAACCTCAACATTAAACAAGGACTCCGTGACTAAGACTCAGACAGACCAGGTATAAATACACAAAAGGATGATGGGAAAACAGGAGACAGGTGGGGAACAATCAATTAACTAAACAAGGAGGAAGGTGACCAAATAAGGAGACAGGAAGTGATAAATGATAAACACTGTGGGAACTGAGGACACCTAGTGGAAACCCAGGGAACACAACCCAGACACTGTGACAATAATAATAATCATACACATAATTTGATTTAATAATAACCCAATGTGAAGCAAAAACAGAATGTTCTGACAAGCTTTGTGAAATTATATATATATATATATATTACTCTTTGTATTTTTATCTCAATATGGTAGAATATTATCCTATTTAAATCAAGTCTGATTAGATTACCTAAAATGTGTAATGTAATGGATTATGTTACTAACTATAATTATTGTCATGTAATTTGGAATCAGTACCGGATTACAGTTTACATAGCTAGGCTATTTTAGTTCCCCTCACTCCACAACAATCCTTTCAATTAACAGTATTTAGAAAAGAACAAGAATTACAAATATAAGAAGCTATAGCAATACAGACGACAAGCCAAAACTAATTAATTTAAGCCAAAACTAAACTGAAACCAACATTTGCTCTCTCATTCGACACAAAATCAAATGTTTCCGTATTTGCGATGTATTTGTATTTATTATGTACTTCACTCACATTCAAATATCTACGTAAAACAAAATGTTTTGCATAACATCACGTGGTACAGTGATAACACTTAATGGCCCAGATTTTACTACATATTTATGTTTTTTCATGTTTGACTGACTGTATTTTATAATGATAATGAAGAGACTGCATTGTGAAAGTAACTGTGTGTGCATGCTGCCCCAGCACAATCACTTGATTTTTTTTTTTCAGCGGAACTGTGGAAGCAACTTCTCATTTCAGTCAAAAAGATCATCGTAATTGTAAATGGTTTGCCTTTATTTGTGCACATTCACAATAAAAAAAAATCTTTATGCTTAAAATAAGCCTAAAGAAAAATAGGATGCTGCTTTCTGCCGTCTGGTTTCCTTTTGCGCAGCACATACTAGGCTACTTGTTGCACAGTTTGTTGTTCATTTTCTTAATTTATTAAGTAAAAATGTATTTCTCATATAGGCCTATTTATTCATTTTATATATATATATATATATAAAATGTCAAATATGTCAATATTTTGTTCATTATCTGGCTCGGCTCGGTGTTCATCTTCAGTTCTCTCAGTTCAGTCAGTGTACTGTTTGATTAAATGAATTACTCCGGGATATTGGTTTGTTTGAACTCAGAGGGAGTGTCAGCCACATTAAACAAGTTAACAGCTTAAGTCATTTGTGGATCAATGCGTATTGGAGCATAGGCGCCGATACCGTGTGCCAGTGCCAGACTGCCAGTAGGCTACATTTATTTAAAATTAAACATTGCAGTTGGCGCTATGAAGCATCTGCCACACTGTGATTGGTTATGTTGTTGTCAGTGACAGTGACATAACCAGTCGCATGCATGTTCCATATCCTATCCACCAATCACAGCGTTTCTGAAAACGTCCCATCCCCCACTATACAGTGCCGTCCGAGTATGTAATCATTTACTGCTTTCCGTAATCACTAATCATTAATCAGACTAAAATGGACAGATTTGTTATAAAAAAACTGCACTGAAGATTTCGGTTTATTTTCTACATTTTGCTTTGGTTAGATTAGGTTTAGATTAAGGATTGTTTTCTTATGTTTTGTTCTTTCCTTTGGCGCCGCTTTCGTTCTTTTCCCATTTTATTGTTTGTTTGTTTACATTTTCACCTTGTACATAGCGCACATTATTATTGTTATTTTACTGGATCTAGTGGCTTTGGCTTTTTGTGAATAAACGTCCAGTATTTATTCATACCCAGCAGTACGTTAATATGTAAATGTTACGGTACATTCCCTAGACTCCTTAAAGTTCGTAACAGGGTTTAAATGGGAACATTTTTCTGCTCAAGTATAGGCCTATATACGGTTTAAAAGAGGAAAAACTAATGGACACAAAAGTAGCCTACTTTTAGACAGAATACGAGTTCTTTGTTAAATACATAAAATAAAAAAATATATTTTTAGCCTATATGAATAATGGATTCGAAACCTCAAAGAAAAGCCATGCCACTATCGAAACATAAATGAGGTAGACATTCCCAGAAACTCATTATTTTAGTAGCAACAATCGGTTAATGGAAACGCTGTCCTTTCGCAATAGTTTTTTAATCAATATTTACAAAACATTAATTTCCCAAGAAGCTGAACGCATTAGCGGTTACGTGTCAGTTAAACTTTTCATCTCCAATCCTGTTTGTATTTTTGAGAAGTGACGCTGTTGTGTTTGTTTGTATCGGCCGCTGTCCATTAGCCTAAGGTTCTGAAATGCAATATTTTTTGAATAGCCTAGTCTATTTTTTTAATTTTTTAAATGGCGTGCGCCCTTGAGCACCCACGGAGAAAAACATAAATCGGCGCCTATGTATTGGAGACGCAAACCGTTTAAAACGATTCAGTTCGATTTTGGTGGACTGTTTCAAAAAGATCCGGTTACATCGAATGATTCGTTCGCGAACCGGATATCACAAACTGCTTTGTTTTGAACTGTCTAACAACAGACACGGAAGAGAAGACAATGCTGAATAAAATAGTTTTTTTTTTTTGTTATTTTTGGACCAAAATATGTTTATATTCTAGCTGACCCTCTGATGTCACATGGACTACTTTGATGATGTTTCTTACCTTTCTGGACATGGACAGTAGACCGTACACACAGCTTCAATGGAGGGACTGAGAGCTCTCGGACTAAATCTAAAATATCTTAAACTGTGTTCTGAAGATGAACGGAGGTCTCACGGGTTTGGAACGACATGAGGGTGAGTTATTAATTACATAATTTAGATTTTTGGGTGAACTAACCCTTTAAGGAAATGTTGTACAAAGATTAGATTAGATTAGATTCAACTTTATTGTCATTATGCAGAGTACAGTACAGAGCTAATGAAATGCAGTTAGCATCTAACCAGAAGTGCAGCAATATAGTGTTTTATATACATATAAGTGCAGAGTAAGTGAATCTATGATATACAGAATGTACAGTAGAGTTGCTATAAACAGTATTGATCAGAGTATATACAGAATATAAATATGAATGCAATGTAGGATTATATATACATTATGAACAGAGCAATGTAGGATTATATATACATTATGAACAGCAGCAACGTGAGAGCTGTGGTAATAAATACAGTTGGATTGAGTGTGCAAACGTATTGTTAAACAATGTATTCTATGCAAAATAACAGTAATGCAATGATATTTGTATAGAAATAGTTTACTGTGCTTTGTACAGAAGTACTGTGACGAGTGCAGTAAAAGAGCAGGTGCAGGTTAGATTGGTGTTGTGGAGTTCAGAAGTGTCACAGCCTCGGGGAAGAAGCTCTTCCTGAGTCTACTAGTGCGAGAGCGTAGCTCCTGTAACTCCTGCCGGATGGAAGGAGGGTGAAGAGTCCATAGTGAAGATGAGACGCATCCTTCATGATGTTTCTTGCTCTGCCCAGACAGCGCTTGTGATAAATGTTCTCAATGGAAGTTAACTGGGTGTCAGTGATCCATCGAGCAGTTTAAGGCTCCGTAAGAAGTAAAGGTGCTGCTGTGCCTTTGTGACCAGGGTGGAGGTGTTTTAGTTTTCTCCACCCGCTGGAGTGCTTTGTGGTCAGATGCAGAGCAACTGCTGTGCCATACTGAGATGCAGTTTGTGAGTCTGCTCTCAATGGTACAGCGCTAGATTTCCACAAGTTCTTCAGTAATTATGTTTGTTAACAGCAGCTGTTCATCACTAATGCTCAATTATCACTCAATTAATCACTTCATTATTTAATTGCAACGTATATCTTCTTTCAGTGAACTCAACTGAATTAAGTTCAGAGTACTCACAACTATTAGTTTTAAAACTTAAATGGTTTAAGGCAATCAGTTGCCTCAAACGGTTTGAGTAAACCTAATGTGTCAGGTTTTTAAGGATATGTTACTCAAACGGTTTGAGTTAAGTTACTTGTCAGGTTTTACAGTGAAGGGTGGTCTGATGATCTTAATGAGCTAACGCTCATAACCTTCCCCGATGTATTTTCTTACCTTGTTTGTAGAGTCAGTGCGTAATGTTACACATCTGAGCAATTAAAAAATGTGAAATCTCTCGAGGCCAACCTGCAATTTACAAATATGGATGAGTGCAGGACCTTCAGATTTTCTGTGTTGATGAGCAGAAAATGGTTGTTCGCTCAAAGGTCCTGAATTAATTAATTTTAATAATTGTCTTTCCATTTACCGTTTTTTTCTTCACTTATTGCATTATCTATGTTCTTGATACTTGAAGGTTACACTGTTGTTACAAGTTACTCCTGTTGTATTAGCACTACAAGTGCACTATGTATAAATTAAATAATTGTTTTTCTATTTATTTTTTTACTTATTGCCTTACCTGTGGTCTTGATAGTTGTTTATCTAATTACCTTTTATGTGTTACACTGGTTTTATATACCTTACTGTAAACTGTACACATTTACCTCAATGTGATGCACAAATAATGAGATACAGAATTGATCAATTTTGCCATTTATTGTTGTAACAGGTGGTATGCAATATGCATAACAATGATAATGCTGTTCATGCATAGGCAACATTTAATGTAAGGCTGTGAAAACCATTAATAGCATCCAAAATAAAAGTAGTTTATTTAACGTACATTTCTGTATATGTATATAAATGCACATACATACACGTGTATATCAGCCTCTTCACATGAACCCTGAGGTGAGCTATCTGCCGTGTTTCCTCCACATCTTTTGCTTCCAGCTGGCTGCGTCCTCTGGTGAATGCAGGTATTTTCTCTTCTGCACACACGAGTCCAACACTGTCTCTGTCACATCCACGATCTGCCAACACCAAGTCTCCAGGTAATAGTTTATTAAGAAAATGAAATGATTTCATGGGTAAAGATGAGGCAAGGATTCGTGCAGAAAGCAAGGGGCTTTATTGAATAATAATAAAGCAAAGGAAAGAAAAAAACGTAGAGCAGACACGAGAACACATCCGCTGAAAACACAAGACAAGACAAGAGTGTCTGATGAGAAAATGAAAGTTGAACACACAGACGAGAGCACACACACGTTCACACAATAACAATATACACCAGTGTCAGGAATACTGACATAACCAGGAATAAACCAGACCAAAATGACAGTCCTGACATTAATAAAGTGTGCGGTGTAACAATGACTCCATTGCTAGTGGTAAAAACAACAACAAAAGTTAAACGTGTTTAGTTTATAACTTACCACGTATAACTTAATATTTCACTGGGAATCTGACTCGAGGGGTTTGTCAGTCTCTCAACAGTGGAAAAAAGAGTACGAGTGTTATTTAAGTTACTGTTTATAAGGTTTGAGAAGAAATTCTGTCTAGCTGTGGCTAGTTTCACATTAAAAGCATGAAGGCTGTCTTTATAGATGCTATAGTGAATTTCAAGTTTCGTCTTTTCTGCTTTGTCTTTTCATCGTCTGAACTGCTGTCGATCTTCTCCAAACTGATTTCTGTCTGTTTGTTTTCTTACTGACTATTATTGGAGCAATATCATCAATAACATTCTTAACTTTTGAGTTGAAGGAATCAAGGAGAAGATCATCAGAGTCTGCAGAAATGCTTGGTGTTAAAGATATAGCCTCCATAAATAGTACACTTGTGTTCTCGTTAATGCATCTCCTTCTGACAGAGACAGATCTAGATTCAGTGCTAGCAGAGATCAATATATCAAAGAAGATACAGAAGTGATCAGATAGTGCTACGTCCTTAATAACAATGGATGAAATGTTTAGAGCCCTACTGATGATTAAGTCTAGAGTGTGTCCAGCTTTGTGTGTGTGTCCATGCACATGCTGAATCAGGTCGTATAACACTGATAAATGCATGTAAATTACGTGATTCTCATCTGAAGAGTTTTCTGTGGATGAATTCAGCTCAAATCAACTTCAGTTCCTGTGTCGGCAAATGGGTTTTATTCAAAATCACCACGAAGATTTCTTTCGTTTTGTTGTTTGGATATTATTGGTGCAAGATTTACATTTGACACTGTTTACTTCAGTAAACCTTGACCTTAATCTGTGACAAACTCTGTTTGTGTTTGTTCTTCAGGTGTGTTTGCTGATTCAGATGAAGTGAAGTCAGTGTCTGTGATGGAGGGAGATTCAGTCTCTCTACAGACTAACACTGAACTACAGACAAATGATGAGGTTTTCTGGACATGTGGACACTCAGAGAATCGTATAGCTGAAATTGATAAAGACACTGGAAGATTCTCCACATATGATGTTCTTGATGGGAGATTCAGAGACAGACTGGAGCTGGATCATCAGACTGGATCTCTGATCATCACAAACACCAGAAACACAGACTCTGGACTTTATCAAGTGACCATCAGAGGAGAAGATTGACCACATACAGATTCAATCTTACTGTCTCTGGTGAGTCACAATTACATTTGGGTCATTTGTGCTGACAGTTTTCATAAAAATATTTTCATGAACCAAAGTCAAAAAGCAATAAAAATATATATTTAAAAACATTTATTCAGAGACCATAAAAATGTCAATAGTGCTCAGTGCAGTATAACTTGTCAGTTGAAGTATTTTTACACACCGAAACACATTTAAAAGACGGTCCATGGTTTAATGTGAGATAATGATGAATATTGAAGTTGATGTAAACTCTTCTCTCCACTGCGTCTATCTGTCATCCTCCATTCAGCTTCAAACTGCATGTAACATACACCACAGTCAAGACAATGACATTCTCTCCCAGATGATTCACTGTTCCTATTATACCTGAACTGTGAATAAAGTGCAATGTTTTTATTTTATTTTATATAAAATAACTTTATCTTCCCAGAGTTTGGTGCTGTTTCTAAATCGTGTTACTTTCTGCCGGGTGTCTGTTATGTTAATGAGGATACTTGCAAAGATGGGAATTCTGACGCGTGTGTGTGTGTTTATGAAATCGTTCAAAGCCAATAAATTAGCAAACAAACAATGCACACTCCTCTCACACAGAAAAAGAGACGGCACATACAGCTCTGGTGTTTGTGTTTCAATGACTTAAAATCAGTTTTAAAACAAAAACACGTCTTAAAAATGTGTGTCCATGCTACAAATGTAGTCCCTCATTTAGGAACGAGCTCCTCGTTTTGTCCCGGCTGGTCATTGTCTCCTCTTCACGCGCCGTGGTGGTGTGTAAAGATCACACTCATCCAAATGATGAAAAACTATTACCGTAAACAATGTATTCTGTGGCACCACAAAATAAATGATGGAGCATAATATAGAACTATAGACTTTTTATTTCGTCCATCCGATATATACAGTCATATCACACAGCCCTACCCTGAAGTGATCTGACTGTGGTCTTGAGGTCTTGCCGTAATGAAGTCTGTCAAGAGTCCGGACCCGGTGTTCCTCCCTCTCACCACCAGAGGGCGCCATTTCCCATTATCCCGGACTCATTCACCTTTACTCCACACACCTGTTAGCCCACTCACTCACTCACTCACACACACACACACACACACACACACACACACACACATAGACACACACACACACACACACCTGTTAGCCCACTCACACACACACACACACACACACACAGACACACACACACACCTGTTGCCCATTGTCACAGACTATATATTCTCCTCTCACTTACCTCTCTGTCAGGTTGGCTGAATTAATTGTGTTTTGCATTTCGTTTGCTTCATGCATTGCTAGTATTTCATGTTTGTAGGTTGGATGCCAGCACCTTCTGTTGCCTGATTGTGTCCTGGTCTCGTCCTTGCTGGATCTGTTTCTGTTTTGTTTTTGCCTTGTTGGCTTTTTGTTTATTAAAAGAGTTTTCTAACCTGCATTTGGGCCCAGACCCTGTTCTTTCTTCAGCGGTCTCTATCGCCCCGTGACAGAATTCAGCCAGCAACATGGGTCCAGCACGACCCTCCCGAGGCGACGGCGTCCGCTCACAAACCTGCCTGAGAAAAAACAAACATCTCATAAGCAGAAAGTTATCACATGCCTTGCGCATGCACTTCCAGTCATGTGCACACACTCTCAAGTCTGCAAGTGTAGGTATTTGGACAGACCCTGCCCTCCTTCTAATGTTACTGAATTCTGAGTCTTCTAAATAAACGTCCACAAAGCTATTTGCATAAAACACACCCAAACCATCTCCATTTAAGGGCTTTATGAACAAACTTCTGTTTCACGCTTATAGTCTTTGCAACTTTAGGGATCTTATCTATTCACGAACACCTTGTAACACTCCAGAGAAAAAGAAAACTTGAAATTGCTTCATATCACTCCTTTAAGACCAAGTACAATTCTCTGCCGTCTAGTCACAATCACTTCAGCTCACACCGAGTGGGACTTTAATTTCTTCAAATCAGTTTGGGGGAATGCAGAGATGTGATTATTGATGGTAAGCACAACATCCACATCTTTCACTATTGTAAGTTCATATTGTTAAATAGAGAAACAAAATCAATTTGAACTTTTAGCGTATTATTGAACTTGGACCTCATTATTAGTCCAGGGCCCTGCACACACACACACACACACACACACACACACACCTGTTTACTGTACAAACACAAAACACAATTTACTAGATCATTCCCTCAATTTACGAATTGTGCACACGATTTAGAAATTGAGATGATGAATTCGCAAATCGAGGGAACAAAATAGTAACTGTCTTCACATTTTAGTACATTGAGGGAATGAATAAGTAAATCATGCACACAATTTTTTTATTTTTTGCATGTCATGTGCAGGGCTCCATAAAATTTAAAGGGGACTTAGGCAAACACAAATTCTTAGTCAATATGGAGCTGGTCACAATGTTTTAGGGGGGCTGAGTATGACTGCAGTTCAGTTTTGAAACCATCAGATTTTTCATTTGATCCTGTTTGTGGAGGATATTTGTGCATATTTACTTCAATAAAAAACCTCACAAACCCTGTTTGTGTTTGTTCTTCAGGTGTGTTTGCTGATGCCATCACAACTGAGCACTCACACATCTGGACAAAAAAGACTCATGCGTCAGAATGCTGTTCATAGACTTCAGTTCAGCATTCAACACAGTCATCCCTCAACAGCTCATTTACAAACTGGTCCAGCTGTATTTTATATTTAATCTGTATCTATCTGTATTTTTAGGTTCTACTGTTAGTGTTATCTGTATGCACCGTGAGCCTGAGAGTAACGCAATTTCAATTCTCTGTATTTATGTACTGTACATGTGGAAGAATTGACAATAAAGCAGACTTGACTTCATTATAGTCTGATAAACCATGTTATTTGCTTCTAACAAATTTATTTCTGAATTTGTACATTCCTATTGTTTATTATTTTCTTTTCTTTTTTATTTTTAATACGGAACACTACTTTTTTAGTCTTTAATATGGGATGATTCTCTTTTCAACCCTCAGCTGGACAAAGTAATGATGGAATCAAAGACCAGTTGGACATTGAGCCTAAACACAATAAAGAAGCAGAAACTGTAGAACAAGTATTAATACTGTACCCTAATATGAATTGAAATAATTTAAAGTAAGAAATAAATACAAATCTCTGCATGTGTGACATTTGAAGTGAATATGATAGATAACAGTCCAGGAACAGGGAAAATAATAATGCAGTGTTTAAATGTATTAGGTGTAATATCCAGGCTCCAGTACAGCAGGTGGCAGTAACTGTTCAGCTCGCTCGAGATCCTCCAGTAAAACCCACGAAGAAGAAGAAAACGAAAGTAACTGCAGAAAACACGCAGATAGCGAGAGAAAGCGTTGCTCGTTGGATTTGATGCATGCCATGTCCTAGAAAACATTTTTCATTTACATCTTAGCAAAAAAATACTTATAAATCTCTTCTTAGTGCACAAGACTGCAAGTATGTTTTCAAAAAGGGGTTTTATTGAAAACGAATGTGTTTCTGAAGGTGTCTCCCTATTTCCGCTTCTGGTTTATGTTGATGTTTTCGTGATGCCAAATCGAAAGTGTTTTTAAAACCTGTTAGCCAGCACCCCCCATTATGGGACTCACAGCTGAAAGTGCTCTACCAAACTTATAATTGTAACAGTTTCCAACTTCAGTGTGTTACAAACATAATTTTGGTGTTTTTGGAAAGAAGACCCTTTGGGCTTTACTTTTTATCAACCAGATTTAATAATGCTCACAAATATTAAAAGTTATAGACACTGAAGTGCCTTGATTTTTTTTTTTACCACACTTAAATATTTTTTTATTTGATATAAAAATACATGAAATGAGTCCTGGAGCAATCTAGAAAAGTAATGGGGTGAAAGCCACATGTCTCATGAGTTTCTATTTCAAATCTGAATAAAATATCATGAAAAATGAGACTCCTGCAAATATAATTATGAGACTATGTCTACACCCCCCCACCCCCCATATATATATATATATATATATATATATATATATATATATATATATATATATATCCCAATAGTATTGAAGGCTTCTACAAACTATTTAGTCAGTAAACATACCACTGCATAGTTTTTTTCAATTATAAAACACTAGACAGAAACTTAGACATCATATAAGTGATTTATTTTATCACTAGAAAAATACAATAAGAATAATTTGAGTAAGAAAAATAAGAATAATAAGAAAAATAAAAAAAGACTTAACTTTGTTTGCCAATTACAGAAAATCCTGAGATTGCTAGAAATGCAGTATTTACAATGAATTACGATGCAAATAAGTGCTGATGTGCTGATGGCCACTTATACAGATGGTAATAACACAAATGTGCCGAAGTAAATAATACACTCTCTCTATTCATATAGACGCGTTGACTTTGATAGCCGTGACCATTCAGTAATAGCGAGCTGATTTGGGCTGATTTGCACTCAAACAGATGGTAATCATGCAGATACATTCACATTCAACATAAAACACACTCTCACATATATAAAAACTGTTGAAAAATAAAACAAATTTGCGATCACTGTAAGTTCCGCCTCCATCAGCTGACAGGTGCGTCAGAGCGCGTCACCAGCTCTCAGGAGAGAGCGCCAAATTCAAATAAACTCAGGGGGCGCGCAAGATGGCGACCGGTGAGGAGGTAGTTTTGAGATGCTGAGGAGAAAAGTTTGTTCCTTCACCTCATATCGTTCTTTTTGTTTAATAAATTGACCAATCTGACAGCTAAATGTAAGACCTTAGTTTTTACCAGATAATTAACACGGAGAGTTGCTGTAAATTGCTTTTGAACGATTATCTAGAGACTGCAGCATTGAATGGCGGAAAAACGAGAGAGGGAGAGTAACGTTAAGGTAAAAAAAAAAAGCTTAACAAAGTCGCTGACAAAGATGAAGAGCAAAGATGATGAAATGCAAATTTGCAGCGCTGATCCTCAAACAGAGCATGCATATGTAGTGCAAGGCATCACAGTTTCTTTACCGGTTTCAACGCCCAGCACCCCTGAGCCGAAGAAAAGTAAAAATGAACCGTCTCTGTCTGAAATTCAAGAAAACATCATGCGATGCATAAATGAAAGAGTTAACGGATTAGAGGAGCTCTTAAGGGCAAATACGGTGAGCATTGAAGCTTTAAAGAAAACGACGGAATTCCTCTTCAATGAAGTAAAGGATGTCAAAGATGATGTGAAAACTTTGAAAAAGGACACGAAGGCGATGCATGAGGTCAGTGATGCGCATAGTAAGAAAATGACGGAGTTCGATTCCAGGCTTAACGAGGTAGAAAGGTACAAGAGAAGATGGAATCTGAGATTGTACGGTCTGACTGAGCAGACAGGTGAAGATGTAAAGGCACAAGTGGTGGATATCTGTTGTGCAGTTCTTCCAGAGCTAACCACCAAAATACAACAGGATGTAGATATAGTACACCGGCTCGGAAGAAAACTTGAAGGAAACGCCACGGGAGGGAGAACCGTTATCATCCAATTTGTGTCCAGGTCCTTGCGATATGCTTTGGAAAGCGGCGAAAACCAGCACCTACCTGAGATCCAAGGAGCTACGGTTCGGAGAAGATTTAACGACTATGGACAAAGCCTTACGCAGACAGCTGTGGCCAAAAGTGGAGGCTGCTCGGCAGGTAGGGAAGAAGGCTTACTTCGTCGGCGTACGAGCCTTCGTTGATGGAAAGGAAATACCTCCCTAGGATTTTGAACATGATTATATGTGCATAATTCCTGATAAAGAACTGCATATGGACAAAACTTCTGCACGTGTTAGTACACGGTTACAAGTGCAGTCAGAATCTGGGCGGAATTTTGGGACTTTTACAACAGAATATTTCTTTCAGTTTACGGTTAGAATGGATCTTTGTTAACTGATCTACAATATATTGCACTTGCACAGCATAGTTTTCGAAAGGTTTTGATTTAGTTCAAGTATTATTAAGGTCAATTTGGGTTGTAAGTTCTATTTTTGAGGTGTAGGAACTTGTTTTGTTTCATATTTGCTTAATCTTTAATTGTTAATATAGCATACTGGTATCTTTGTCAGTTTTATCGTTAAATGTCAGGGGAATTCGAGATTTGCTGAAAAGGAAAGCAGTTTTTTTGTTTTGCAGGAAATTTAAATGTGATTTTTATTATATTCAAGAAACACACGCATCTTTGTCAGATTATAATTTTTGGAAGAGCCAATGGGGGGATGATTTATGGATGTCATATGGGAGTAATCGATCAGCTGGTGTTGCAATATTAAAAGGTACATTTAAGGGGAAAATAATTCAAAACAAAATGCATGATTCAGGTCGATGGGTGATACTGGTTATAGAAAAGAATTATGAATTTTTTATTTTGGGGAATATTTACGCAAGTAATTTTACCACACAAAACAAAACTTTATTTTTGGATTTTGAAGACCAGATTGAAAAAACAGTGGAACAATATAGCAATGCGAAATTAGTACTTGGAGGGGATTTCAATACAATATGGGATTCTGAAAAGGATTGTTTTCCACCTCGTCTGAGTAACAGGTCTGTTCTTCCGGAATTGAATAGTATATGTTCTACTCTGGACTTGATTGATATATGGAGACATACGTATCCAGACAAAATTCAATTTTCATGGTGTATAGGAAACCTTTCTCAACAGTCACGCATAGACTATTGGTTAATTTCAAGGAATCTATTGGATTATGTTAATGAGGTCTCTATAGAGCCTTCTGTTCTTACAGATCACAAAGCTATTTTTCTCTCATTAAATACAACTAAATCCAAAGATACTAAAAATTTTACATACTGGAAAATGAACCAGAATATATTGACAGATGTGCAGTTTAGAGATAAAGCAAAAGAGATTATCATAGATTTTTGGAAGGAGGCAAATGTAACGAATTTATTTGGGGTAAATTGGGAATTAATGAAGTATAAGATTAGAACTTTAGCCATAAGGAGAGGAAAAGAAATAGCCAAATATAGAAGAGAAAACGAAGAAAAAATTATACAGGAAATTATAAGACTTTCTGGAAAGTGTAATATAGATCAAGAAAATAAAAATAAATTACTACAACTACAATTAGATTTAGATAAAATATATGAATATAAAGCAAAGGGTGCCTTCATAAGATCAAGGAAGAAATGGTTAGAGGAAGGAGAAAAAAATACAAAATACTTTTTTAATATGGAAAAAAGGAAGGTAGAACTTGCATCTATGGTCAAATTGAATATGAATGGACAGGTAACAGAAAATTTTAAAGAAATATCAAGATATGTGGCTGAATTTTATGAGAAATTGTATTCTTATGATAACAAACTGAGTAATGCACAGTCATTCTTAGATTCTATTAAAGATGACATTCAAAAGATAAGTGAGTCTTCTATTGAAATGTGCGACCAAGAGATTTCTTTAAATGAAATATCTCACTGTATTAATAAACTCAAAGACAATAAGTCACCCGGAAATGATGGTTTAATTAGTGAATTTTATAAATATTTTCAAAATGAATTATCCCCGTTTTTGTTAGAGAAGCGATACAACAAGGTTATTTACCCAATTCACTGAGACAAGGTTTGATAACTTTATTACCAAAGCCCAATAAGGACATTTTATTTGTAGAGAATTGGCGTCCCATTACGCTAATCAATAATGATGCAAAAAATTTTGCACAAATATTTGCAGAAAGATTGAAGAACTGTCTTGATCCCATAATTGATGAATGTCAATCAGGGTTTATGAAAGGTCGTCACATTTGTAATAATATTAGGCTCATTTTGGATTTAATCGACTACAATGAATTTATTACAGATAATAGTTTTGTTTTATTTGTTGATTTCTTTAAAGCGTTTGATACTATCGATCATAACTTTATGTTGGAGACCTTAAATTATTTTGGTTTTGGAGTATACTTTAAAAAAGCTATTAAAACACTGTACAATGACTGTAACAGCTCAGTTAAGTTATCATATGGAACGTCATCAAGGTTTAAAATTAATAGAGGTATACGACAAGGCTGTCCCATTTCACCGTTTCTTTTCTTACTGGTAACACAAACCATGGCCATACATATTAAAAGAGATACATTTTGTGGTATTAGATTTTTGGAGAAAGAGTTAAAATGCTCTCAATTAGCGGACGACACTGCTATTTTTTTAAAAAGTGAAACTGAAGTTAAAAAAGCTATTGAGTGCCTTAATGTTTTCTCTTCTGTATCTGGTTTATGTTTAAACATTAAAAAATGTGTGTTATTCCCCTTGAAAACATGTAATCATAATAACATTTTTGGTATTCCAGTAAAGGAGTTAGTAGATTATTTAGGTATTAAGATCTGTAAAGACCAAAAAGAGAGAAATAATTTAAATTTTACACCAATTATAAGGAAAATTAAACAAAAATTTAATTCATGGTTAATGAGAGATCTCTCATTAAAAGGAAGAATATTATTATCCAAAACTGAAGGATTGTCACGCTTGGTATATACAGCTCTTGCATTAGATGTTCCACAATCAATTATAAAAGAGGTGGATACTGTTTTGTTCAATTTCATTTGGAAGAACATACCTCATTATTTTAAAAAAACTGTTTTATGCAATCCAATTGAGGATGGTGGTCTAAATGTACTTGACTTTAATACTGCTAATTGCGTATTTAAAAATAAGTGGATAAAGAACTACTTTAACTCTAAAGGCAAAATTTGGAATATCATCCCTGAGTTCATTTTTGATAAGCTGGGGGGCTTAGAATTTTTTTTGAGGTGTAATTTTGACGTAAATAAGATTCCGATAAAGCTTTCTTCTTTTCATAAACAGGTTTTTCTATTATGGATGCTCATTTTTAAGCATAATTTTTCTCCACACAAATCTGTGATTTGGAACAACAAATATATTACATTTAAAAATAAATCTTTATTTTACAGAAATTGGTACAATAACGATATAATTTTGGTCAGACAGTTATTTAAAAATAATGGACATCTTTTTAATTACTGTGAATTCCTTGACTATTATAAGATCCCTGTAGCGGCTAAGGAGTTTGCAGTGGTTTTTGATGCCATTCCTAGTGGCCTTATTCAACTTTTATCAGGCAATATATCTTCCGAAGCTATCCCCATATATACTACTAATCAGTTAAGTATTGATGGCATGAAAATTATAGATAAAAAGTTTAATAACTTTTATATTAGAGAATTATGTAGGATTACGTTATTGCCTAAATTCAAACCTTTTTGGAACTCAATGTATAATCAGATTGATTGGAAAGAGGTCTGGAACTTACCCAGTAAATACTGTCTGACCAATAAAGTTAAAGAAATTACATATAAGATTATTCACTTGATTTATCCAGTGAGACAAGTAGTCTCAAGATTTTTTAGAGACATGGAAACTACATGCAACTTTTGTAATACAGAAGAAGAATCAATAAAACACTTATTCTTTGAATGTGTATTTACCCAACTGTTTTGGATTGATGTTGAATATCTGATATTTAAATTCACAAAATTAAAAATTCAACTATCTGGTAAAGATATATTTTTGTTGTACAAAAATAAGAGTGTGGAACAAAATTTTGTTGTTAACTTAATAATTATGTATGGAAAATACCATATACATAAGCAAAAATGGACAAATAATAAACCTAACATTATATTATTTAAAATTGAGCTTAAACATTATATTGAAGCCCTAAAAGATGTTAGAAATAAAAAAGCGAATCAGATGTATAAAATTTTTGAATCCTTTTCTTTGTCATTTTTTATTTTTTCCCCTGTGTTATTTTTTATTTTATTTTAATTTTATTGTTTCTTTGATGCTATTATGATTGTAATAGATAATAATACATTATGTTTCCTCTGTATATGTATGTTGTTATGCAATAAAAAAAAAAATAAAAAAAAAATTCAAATAAACTTTAATCTTCCGCCTATTTTTCATTCATTCTGGTGGATCGCCTCATTCTGTTTGTGACACTGTACGCTGCAAAACCGTGCCGTGTATTTACTACCAGGACGCAGTTTCCGACCGTGAGTTATTCCATAACGGACGCAAACAGTTCTGTCGCTGAAGAACTGAAACGTAAACAAAGGAATTATGATCCATATTACAACGTTATTGCTTCGTTGGACTAAACGTGCTTCATGAGATGTCGTTCAGTGAACCCTTACCTTTCTAACTAAAGCGGGATTTACAGCTGTGGATGTGTTTATGACTCGTTATTACTACGGATCTGGTATGTACAGCGTTTCTAATGTTCATGTTTGTGTGTCTACTGCTTACACAAATGTAGCAAATACAGTCTTTATAAGCTTTCCATTGAAAAACAGCGATCTGTCGTCGATGCTTGAGGCTTAGATCTTTATAATGATACATAGTTTGTCAAGATTAAATTTGTCCTGTTTCATTTAATCTATTGATAATCACTGACACGTGCAAGTTGAAAGGCGTTGAGAACGAGGACGTCTTTGTGCTGGCTATAATCTGATGTTCAGGAAAACACATTTAACCTGAGTTTTGATTTTTTTTTTTACATTTCTCCATACTCCTTTATTATTTGGAATAAATATCACACAAACAATAATTAAATACTTTATTAGACATTAGTTTCGGATGGTCAGCTGTTAAATAATGGTTTTTGAGTATTATTGAGCTTTGCTGTCAGGTTGGCAACCGATCCTCCTTTGCTTCTCCTTTAAAGCTGTCATGTGATGCTGCTAAAAACAACATTGTTTTGTGTATTTGGTGTAATGAAATGTTTATTTTCCACATACTGTACATTACTGTTTCTCCTCTATGCCCTTCTTCTGAAACGTGTCGATTTTCACAAAGCTCATTGTCCTCAAAAGTGAGGTGTGCTGTGATTGGTCAGATATCCAGTGTGTTGTGATTGGCCGAATGCCTCAAGCGTGTGACAGAAATGATACGTCTCTTAACATATTGTGATGCCCTGTGCGGCCGGAGCGACGAGACATATACATAAAACCCATTATAAACATGATATAAACATGATTTCTAGTCCTGTCTTCTTTTGGAAGGTGAAACAAAGTAGTTTCAGGTTCTCAATGAAACAGCGTCACACACCGCGGTCTTGAGTGAACAGAGGCCGGCGCTTGAGAACGATTCTATGAAGGACTTTACCTTGGTCTTGAGCAATCACACGTGATGACCCCGGGCTGGACTCCTCTTCATCCATGGTGAAAGTCTTAATGCAGGAAAACAAGCCCTGTGTTTCAATGTTCACACTATCCATCCTGAATATATGTGAGATTAGAATAAGTGTGTCCCAAAGCAGAGTATGCTGAAAAGAGTATGTCAAAAGTCCTCGGATGGTCGACTATTTCAGGTCGATTTTTGAAGTGTGGATCCCTGCACACTCTTAAATCAGGTCGATGAAGACTGAACACGGTAAGAAGAGTTAAAATATGCTTTATTTGTACAGTTGTATCCAGTACCATTACCGGAAATTGCTTTTTTATTTTTGTAATTTAAAATAATTGGACAAGTTATCTCTTCAGGGTCATTAGCGTTAACTCAGATTTGAGTGAAAAGTAATTTGGCAGATAACCTTTTGAGTAAAACACTGTTTGTACGTCATTTCTTTATCTTTCTGGGAGGTGGGGTGATTTAATAAGCTTTTTAAATAAGTTTTCAGTCCAATCTGACCTAAACACAAATTTTCACAACTACAGCTTTTACCATGTAATAAATGTGCCGTTTCAAAAGATTCATATCTATAATTTATGGGTAAAAGTTTAAAACCCACTTGTATCAGTAAACTTTAGTTCTAGTTTACTAGCTTGAGTCTATTTTTATGTACATTTGACAGTTCTCCATCTCAAGTAATGTTGTTTCAGATCATTATTTCATGCCATATTAATTCATAATAAGTTGTGGAAAGGTACTAAAAACATATTTACAACAGTTAATGTGAGTTCAGTGGATCAATTTAATATTATAAAGCGACAAAACCACTTTTTGAGTCCCAAAAAAAACAAAATAACGACTTTCCTACAATCTAGTAATGGGCCAATTTCAAAACACTGCTTTGAAGCTTTACGAATCGAATCAGTGACTCGAAGCACCAATATCTCATGATTTCAGCAGTTTATCCGTTTGATAGGAGATCCGAGTCACTGATTCGATTTGGAAAGATACGAAGCAGTGTTTTGAAATCAGCCCATCACTGATTGTTGAAAAATTGTTTAGTTTTTTTGGTGCACAATAATTCTCTTTGCTTTTATAATATTAAGGTAGAACCACTGAACTCACATTAAATATGTTTTAGTACCTTTCTGGATCTTGAGAGAGGAAATGTCATTGCTTTGAACGCAGTCCTCACTGAGCCATCGGATTTAATCTAAATATCTTAAACTGTGTTATGAAGATGACTGAAGGCCTTATGGGTGTAGAACAATATGAGGGTGAGTAATTAATGACAGAATTTTCATTTTTGGGTGAACTAACCCTTTAATATATAAGAAATTGACAGGATTTTTGCTATATTTTAGATTTCTTCCCTTGCAGCTGTTGGGGGTCATGACACAAAACGTGTGACGTGGAAACATCCTTTCCCCGAATGTTCATGATGATGTTGGGAGGAGGATCAACTGGAAGGGTGTGAATGGGAGAAAAACATTCAACCAGAAGGAGTCCAAGAAGTTCCTCCTGTGTAAGTAAATGTAATAAATATTTCCAGTATCTGCACGACTCGTCATAGACATAAACAGAGAGAAGTAGCTCCGGCTATAATGTTCTTCCACAAGATGCATGCAGTGCTGTTTATTAACCGCTAGACTAGGGCTTATATTTATTTATAAACTGTTTTTATATACAGGAGACTGGCTGATATATGATGCTATGAATTTATATTAAGTTACATTTAGAAATTAACCATATTGAGGCCATTAGACATGCAGTACTGTGTAATCATATGGATCCTAAATTAATTATCTGCTGTACAATTCACAATTGAGATTTATCACACCCCAAATAAGCCAAGCATCATTTTGCATGTTTAGTTTGTTTTTTACAACAAAATCAAAAGTGCCTTTTCTTTATTAAGCACTAAACTGTTATATTTCGAGCAATGGTCTAATATTATGTAAAACTATTTGACATTAAAACAATGTGAATATGACAGCATGCAAGATCTAGCTCTGGATAAAGACACCCATAATGAATCTGATCTGGTCAATGTGTGTGTGTGTGTGTGTGTGTGTGTGTGTGTGTGTGTGTGTGTGTGTGTGTGTCCAGAACTGAATCAGTGAGGAGATCACATTAATTTGCTCCTGATCTTCAATGAACAATGGCACTGGTACTTTCTTTAATTAATCCATGTATTCTGATTCTGATCTGATTCTGATTCTGATTCTTGATGGGACACTTGGAAAAAGTGTCAAGCCACTTTGATTATTTTTTGTCTATTGATGATGGACTGTGCTGAGAAAATTGAAAATTACATTAAAAACTTTTCCATGTATGTGTAAGTTGTTAATTTACTAGACAAGCTATTGGTTTAGAATGCAGTTAAAATAATGCATTCTTGATGCATGTATCTGAATGTGGTTATCGGTTCCTCCACCAGAGCTTGGTTGGACAACATTCGGTTCCTCTCGACAACAACATGTTGTGGCAAGTCATGTGTTAATCCTGGAAAACTCCTGTAAAGAGCTCGTAATGTACCTTCAGTCAGGCATCTTGTCTCCTCGGTCCAGTGGGCGAACCTTTTCCTGTGCCTTTTAAAAAAGAACAAATCTACTTTGTTGGCCCCAATAGCACACGTCTTGATGTGGACAATAAACAGGCTGCATTGAAACAATCAGAAGTACAGAAAGGAGAGTGAAAGAGGGAACAGCAGGAGCTGCATCTGTTAAGAGCAGGTAAGTTATAACCTCTCTATAGAGATATGATTTCTTCCCCTGAAGAGAGAAAGAGATGGCTGTTTTTAGTTTATACACGTTTAGAAAGAGAGGTTTTAATTTTCTTAAAGGGACAATAAGTAACTTTTTAGGTATTTTATTATCTAAAATCAATATTTTTATTCATAAATATGCCCTCAATGGTGTACAAATACCTATGCCAATGTTTACACTAATCCTCGTAAATGAAGAATTTATTATCTTTATATACATGGGACGGGTAGGTCGACGGAGGCTTCCATGTAGTTCCGCCATCTTGCAAAACTATAATAGCAGAGAGGGACAAAAAGTACTAAGCCAACGTGTTTCCACAACGCGTTTTCGGTCAGAGCCAGAAACGAAGGTGCAGAGCAGTGAGAGGCGCTTGAAACTGCACCGGCAAGTTTAAAAGTCTGGATTGCATTCTTATTATGGACCATACATATGCCGCGCCACAGGAGAAGAAAACATCGTCGCCAAAACGAAGTGCTATTAGAAGACATCCTGTCAAAGCTTTTTGGTACATATCGCCTACCGTAGATGCAACGCGCATTTGAAAAAGCGAGGCGCTGGAGAGCAAAATTAGTTTGAATGCAAAATACAATTTCACCACTAGATGGGAGTAATTCCTACTTACAGTCCCTTTAAGTATTTTAAGCAAACGCACACCTTTATGAGATACAAGTTAAAGAACTAAAGACAGAGTATGATAAAACACACATTAAGAGCACATATATTTGTCCAGATCAGTAAGTTATTTCAAGAAAACTGTATATTAAGATATAAATTAGAGAATTAGATCATCTCATTTGGAAGAAACAACTCAAACCAATATCTACATTCAAACCATATGGGACCAAAGTTTTTAATGTGGGTTTTATCACACATGAAGTATTTATGTATTATTTGACAAAATACTTGAGTGAGTTTGCGGTTCAACTCTTTTTACTTACAGACTTAGAGATTTGCATACATACATACATGCATACCTATTATAAATGTGTGTTTTGTGTGTTCACATCATAGACTGTAAAAAAAGAAAAAAACACTCACACATTTGTGATGATCCAGTCTAATGTTGCTCCAGAAACCATGTGGAGTATGTTTAAATGCAAGGAGTAAACTTGGGTCTTACCAGAAGAGCTTCTCATCATTATCAACATATATTTGATCGATATCAATATAATATTGTTTATCGGCACAGCCCTATGCTGGCCTTTGGCTGATTTCAGGCTTGTCCTTGACAACTTTTCTGTGAAGAGCAAACATTCAAGTTACAGTCTTTATGAGGGCATCTGACTGAAGGGTTTCCATGTAATAGTGCAGTGTAGCTGTCAGTAAAGTGATGCTCCTCAGAACAGATCTCAGTTAACACACATGACATACAGCTGATCTGGAGCTCTGCTGTGAGGAGACAGAAGTCCTCAGTTTAGTGCAGAAACTCATTTAAATACATCTACACGCCTGATGTGAACAACCACATGGTTTCATTCTTGTATTACTTCCATGTTTGAACACAGAGACAGGGTTTCACAGACAGGGCTTAGCTTAAACCAGGACTAGGACTTGGTTAAATCAGGATATTTAAATAACTAATAAAAAAATGCCTTAAGAACTTTACTGGTGTGCATCTTGAGACACGACAATGGTGCTGATATATTTTAAGATGTGTCAGTACAAGATATTATCAGTTAAGACAGCTTGAACATGTATTTTAGTCTGAAACTTGTCTGTGAAACCGGGGATAATGTTTATATACCGTTAGCTGTGCTCTCTTTTCAGTTATGAGGCCATACTTACACTTCCAAAGCATCTCTAACATTTCTTAATTCATTAACAGTCATGTCTATTAAACGTGATCGTTTAATTATTGTGAGGAGCCGTACTCATGATAAATCATATGAGTTCATCTAACCTGATATTTTACATTCCTCAAAACAAATATGTCTTAGTTGAGCTCTTAATGAAAAATATTTACATTTATCAATGTTTGAACTAAAAAAAAATACTAGAAAAATAAAACAAATAATGTAAATTAAATTGAAAGACAAATGATTAATTGGATGAAGTACTGCTTGAAAAACTTGTTTCAGTGTATATCTGCCTCTTATAGTGATCTTCATTTTCTCAATAACAATCCTGAACACTTTAATCCAAATTTGACTTTTGTTTGGTTTCAGCACATCTTCTCTAAGCATCATATCTTTTATAATATCATTAATACTCTGCTTCACAATGGTGAGGTGCTGCCTAAATTTCTGCCGTACTCATTGAATATCTGTCCATGTGAGAACAGATAAAGGTCGATCTCTCTCATCTCTCACACTTTTTACAGTCTAATGATTGAGATTCGAGTCTCAAACAAGATCTTTCTTCTGTGTTCCTGGGGTTTCTCTTCATCAGATCCAGAAATGTCTCGGTCTATCAGATAAACATCACACACTCTTTTACATTCCTAACCATTTATTACTGTACCTTCAATGAAAAGCATGTAAAAAAATTGGTTTATCAAGTTTTTTTAGTGTACAGTCTTTTTTCCCATAATATTACATCTCAGTATTTCAACAAACACTTTTAATTATTTAATAATTTATACTTCTCATTTTTCAATTTTCTATTGCTTTATTACAATTGACCTGTCATTGCTTAATACGATATTTATATACATTTCCTGTAATTAAAATCACACATCTTTCTTTTTTTTAATGTAACTCAATCTGTATATTTTCTGAAAGGTGCTGAGTTCAGATCTGCTGATGTTGGTCGTGTTATCATTGTATCGTTGCTTGTCATTGTTTGTTCTTCAGTCTCACTATGATCTTCATTTTACTAGTCTGACCTTCTTGCAAGAATAAAAAACTTTCTTTAATTATAAAGAGTTAGCCTGTCTCTTATGCTGATGAGAGTTGATTTAATTTTGCCCCAACACGTGACATTCAGTACGGTGACCCATACTCAGAATTCGTGCTCTGCATTTAACCCATCCAAAGTGCACACACACACAGCAGTGAACACACACACACACACACACAGCAGTGAACACACACACACACACTGTGAACACACACCCGGAGCAGTGTTCATCATTTATGCTGTGGTTCCCGGGGAGCAGTTGGGGGTTCAGTGCCTTGCTCAAGGGCACCTCACAACCCTAGGGTTAGGAGTCAAACTCTCTAACCACTAGACCATAACTTCCCCTTCTGCTACATTTAACAACTTTGAAGGGTTAGTTGTATAATGACAGACAGATCAATCATATCAAATAGACTATACAGGAATAGACTATGAATTCAGATTGAATGATTTATTCAGTTATTCTGTAGGTTATGATGAATAATTAAGATATATGAAATGTATCATTTATTGAATTAGTTCAGAACTCAATTAATTACAATGAACTTTCAGTTTCTACATTCAAATAGAAAATGCCCAGTTCTAAGAAAACACATGCATATACTGTTTTTCATAAGCATATATGGTCATGCAGAAGTATGTAAATTAATTTTTCCACCACACACGTCACTTTCACTTTTACTTTCAGAAGGAGGTGAATGGAGCAGATTATCATCTGAAGAAACAGCAGGTGGCGCTAGTGCACTGTTTTAGTTTGGGATCTGCTGTTAGAAGGAAGAAGAAGGAGAAAGCAGGTGTGTTTGTGCTTCACATTCCTGTCCAGTTGGTGGCGCTGATGCACGAGATCTGTTGTTAACTGGACTTTGATTTTCTCCAAGATGAAGTCGTGTCAGGTGACAAACATCAATCGTGAAGATCGCACAGGTGTTTAACAGCGATCACAAACCGGAAGTGTTTGAAAGACTTCTGGATTCTGTTCCTGCAGCACAAGATCGTCTGAACTACTGCAAGTAAGTCTGAATACTTTCACCATTACACTTATTTAGGAGAATGATGAACGCATTTCAGAGCTGGATGAAGCGGGATTTGTTCAGTTATAACTTATACCTGTCTGTCACCGAAGAAACAAACCACCGAGAAACAGAGAGATATTAATAAAACAAACCGTTTAAAGAAGATGAATGTTAAAACATGTTTACAAGTTTTTACAAATGTAGCATTCAGATTAATTCTAAACGTGTTATTTTATTTCTCCTTCTTCCATTTTTAAGACGCGAAACCGAAAGTATTCTGTGATCAAATCAAACCTGTTCTTCCGGATAGAGAAACGATAAAAATGAGCAAAACTAATCTTCTTTTAAACTTCTTAATGATCTGATAGTAATATGTATGTAAATATAGACGTGTGTTATGAGTGATCTGAAGAGATTATTACATGGCAGTATGTTTGTAGCATATTTTATTTGTATAATGATTGCTTGATAACTCAGAGATTCAGCACTAGTTATTTTCTTCATCATTTGTTCCTCTGAACTCTCATGATCTTGATCTGATTGTCATGTCCAGGTCATGATGAGCATCTGATCGTCTTCAGAGACACAAAGATCTCAGTGTTGAGCTGTTCATCTGCAGTATGTCAGAGAAGAGAGGAAAGATGAGTCTCTCACACAAACAGAGGTAACACTGAGTCTGCTTTCAGACAATCATTTTAAACACTGCTGCACTTTCAGAGGTTTGCTGGAAAAAACACAACCTTAACAAACTTTTTGTTATATTTACAAATGATTTGCAGAACTTCAGAGTTTCGTAACTTCCTACTTAAACATAACATTTATATATATCTATCATAATCATCATTTACAGTCCCTCAATCTCGCTCAAAAAAAAAAAAAAAGCCAATAGATTTTAAATATCTCAGAATAGAAAATCCAAATCATCATTTACAGTCAATTTACACTCTTCAGCACTGAGTCTGTACTTAAGTAAATTATTCCACATCAGTGATTTTAGTTTTTAGGTCATAAATTGATTGTCAGACATTAAAAAAATGATTGCACACTTATTTTAAAGGTTTATATGATACTTTTGATTGTTCTCATTTTCCTTTAGTGTGTAATGTATCTGTTTGTGTAAGATCTTCAAAGTTACAAAGGTCACCGTCTCCTGTAAAGTTATTTATTCTGTCTAACAGAGAACACTGATCTAGAAATGATTAAAATGCCTTGACTGAATCCAGATATTAATTTCACAAATGTGTGCATCACAATGTGAAATATTAGTGTAATGTTGTCCAAAGGTTTACACAAAGAGAAGACGAGTCTTCAGTGAGTTGTAGTGTTGTCGTCATGTTGTGGAGACGCTGTGTGTTTGGATGAGAAAGCAAACCCTCTTTGTTTGGATTCAGTGTTTAAGATTTATTAATAACTCTGTTCCTGAACCGTACGACCCAAAGGTTAGCTTGTGTACAGCACGCTTTATGAAGCTGCAGTGCGTTTTCTCCCAGCTTCCTGTGTACAACATCAGATATACACAGCTAAATACACTAAGCATAAAATACAATAAACCACACCTAAATAACTGTATTTTATGTTGACACTTCCGAACATAGTTGTTACAGTGAAGAAGAAAACTTATAACTTTATGAGTTTGTATCTGAAATGTAAGAGAATTGCAAAATAAAAGCTTATCTCTGTTAAACGTTCAGCTCAGACTTGGACTCGGGGTCAAAAGGATGCAGTACATTTTACAACAACATTGTTACTGTTATTACACCCAATAAACTAAGTGTGATAAACTTTTAAAATAGTGTCAGAACTGTGTAGCAATGACATTTCTACTTTCTATTTTTTTTTTTTTTTTTTAATCTCAAAAAGATCAGTCAAATATTTGTAAAAATATATTTAGTCTCACATTTGAAGTACTTTACAGAAATTGTTAAACAAATGTGAGTCTGTAAGTAAGAATGACTATCTTTAAATGTCTGCAGATGTTTCTGTGAAGGACTAGAGAGAATGTGTGTCAGTATAAAACACAGATGAACCTCCTGTAGAAAAGTTTCTCTTCTCTCTTTGTGTCATTAGTGTAAGATCAGGATCACATGTGTCTGTGAAGAGTGACCAGTCAAAGGATGAACCACCAGACTTCAGTGAGAAAAAAACATCTATCAAAAGGTATTTATTATCTTTGACATTATAATGTTGTACTGGCTTATTTCTCCACTAAGATGCTTGTGATAGAAATGAATGAAATAAAACAATAATTCTCTGATTTCCTCTTTATTGAACTCAGTCTGGAGCTTCTTTCCAGTAACACAATCACACAAGCAGACACAAGGAGGTATAAATTAACCATGGAAAATAGATCATGCAGCCAAACATGAATATGTCTTTCCATCTCTCCATAGTCATAGATGAACAAATGCATGTCTATACTGTGCTTCATTACCATCCTCAACAGTGAAGCTCTTTAAATGAGACTGAAGGAGCTCCTGTAGTAAAGTGTTTTGTTCTTTGTGTCATTAGTGTAAGATCAGACTCACATGTGTCCAGCTCTGTGTCTGTGAAGAGTGACTGGTCAAAGGATGAAGGACCAGACTTCAGTGAAGAAACAACATCACGAACCAAACGGTATTTGATCTGTTTCTTATTTTTCTTTAAACATAGACTGTGTCAGAAAGTGTATCAGAGAATAATTATCATAAAACTACTTGTAGTCCATAAATTTATCACTTATTTATTGTTTTTCTCTTTGCTAAAATGTTTACAAGAAATTTTGGTCATATTTCTTTTCCTAAAAATGCAGTATTTTGATTTATTTTATTTACTCTCAGGCTTCAGTATGAAACATTAGATCCAGATTTACAGTCTCACAGGAACCACAAGAATTATACAGACAGTCTCCTGCAGATCTTCCAGGTAATAAAACACATTTTCAAGAATATTTAATAATTATAATAAACAAATATGTTATTGAATAAGAGTGTGACAGAACTTGTATTTCAAATTTTTACTTTTAAGAACCTATAAAATAAGATTGAAAGCCTATTTTTATTAATATTTACAACAAAGTAATGTTTATCTCAACTTGATTTTTGATGAATATTTTTAATTACTGAATAAATAATTGTGACCAAATATAGGATTTTTTTCTCTCATTCATTCTTGTCTGTTTTTATAGGATCTTGAGAGCAAAGTAATCACATTTCTAAAGAAAGAACTGGAAAAGTTTAAGAAAATATTACAAAAAGAGGACATGCAATATTTTGTGAAGGACTTTAATGAGAACAGATGCAGTATGAAAGAAGCAGCTCTTGATCTCACGCTCTACTTCCTGAGAGAGATGAAGCAAGATGAAGCTGCTGATACTCTAGAAGGTAAGAGACTCATAATCATCTGTCAGATTGACAATTATAAATGTAGAGAGAAAATAAGATTAAACAGTATCTGTATTTTTGTTTCTGTTTAGATGAGCTGGTCTTCATTCATCAGCTAAAGTGTAGCCTAAAGAAGAAGTATCAATGTGTGTTTGAAGGAATTGCAAAGCAAGGAGACTCTACACTTCTGAAGAACATCTACACAGATCTCTATATCACTCAGGGTTGTAGTGAACAGGTCAATACTGAACATGAGGTGAGACAGATTGAAGTTGCTTCCAGACGTCATGAATCACAGGAGATACAGGTTGAGTGCAAACATTTGTTTGAAGCACCTGAACAAGACAAGCAGATCAGAACTGTACTGACAAAAGGAGTTGCTGGCATCGGAAAATCAGTCTCTGTGCAGAAATTTGTTCTGGATTGGGCCGAAGGAAAAGAAAATCAAGATATCAGCTTCATATTTCCTCTTCCATTTAGAGAGATGAACTTAAAGGAGCAAGAAAAACTAAGTTTGATGGACCTTATAACTCAGTTTTTCCCAGAGACAAAAGGACTGAACCTTACAAGAAGAAATCAATTCAAAGTCTTGTTCATTCTTGATGGATTGGATGAATGTCGACTTCCTGTAAACTTTAAGGATAATGAGACGTGTTCTGATGTTTCATCACCAGTCTCTCTGGATGTTCTCCTGACGAACCTCATCAAGGGAAATCTGCTTCCTTCTGCTCTCATCTGGATCACCAGCAGACCAGCAGCTGCCAGTAAGATTCCTCCTGACTGTATCGACCGGCTGACAGAGATACGAGGATTCAATGATGCACAAAAGGAGGAGTACTTCAGAAAAAGATTCACGGATGAGAATCAGGCCAAAGAAATCATTGATCATGTTAAACAATCAAAGAGTCTCTTTATCATGTGCCACATCCCAGTCTTCTGCTGGATTTCAGCCACTGTTCTCCAGAACATTTTAGAGGAGAAAAGAAATAATGTTGTGAAAAACAATCAGACTGATGATGTCTCCAAAACACTGCAGGAGTCAAATACTGAAGACACTCCTAAGACTCTGACACAAATGTACACACACTTCCTCAGATTTCAGATCCAGCAGAGCAGACGAAAGTATGATGGAGAACATACACCAGATGTTTCCTGGGATAAAGATGCCATCTTTTCACTGGGGAAACTGGCATTTGATCAGCTGGAAAGAAACCATGTGATCTTCTATGACACAGATCTGGAAGCCTGTGGTATTGACGTCTATAAGGCATCAGTGTACTCAGGCATGTGTACCCAGATCTTTAAGGAGGAAACAGGGATCACTCTTGGTACCATGTACTGCTTCGTTCACTTGAGCATTCAAGAGTTTATTGCAGCCCTTTATGCACATCTGTTTCTAGACATAAAGAAGAAATATGTGTTTGATCAAGACTCTACAGAACAGAAAAACAAATATTTCCTTCAGATCCTTCTTGGACAATCCAAAAAAACCATGATTGATTTGCTCAAGACTGCAGTGGACATGGCACTAGAGAGTGATAATGGACACCTGGATCTTTTTCTTCGCTTCCTCCTTGGTTTGTCACTCCAGTCCAATCAGAGACTCTTACAGGGTCTGTTGAAACAGAAAAATAGAAATGAGCAGAGCAAAAAGGAAATAGTTCAGTACATCAAGCAGAAATTACAGTCTAATCTGTCTCCAGAGAGATCCATCAATCTGTTCTACTGTCTGAATGAACTGAACGACCAAACTCTGGTGAAAGACATTCAGACCCACCTTAGCAAAGGAAGTCTCTCATCTGCTGATCTTTCTCCTGCCCAGTGGTCTGCTTTGGTCTTTGTGTTGTTGACATCAGAGGAGGAGCTGGAGGACTTTGAGCTTCAGAAATTCAAGAAATCAGACGAGTGTCTCATTAGATTATCAGCAGTCATCAAAACCTGCAAAAGAGCTCTGTAAGTTAATATATTTTGTCATGTTTTGTTCTCATCTTAAAATTACATTAATCTACACTGATACATAGCAGGCTTGGACACTGCTGATTTATTGAGTGAGTGACATGACATACAGCCAATTATGGTGACCCATACTCAGAGTTTGTGCTCTGCATTTAACCCATCCAAAGTGCACACACACAGCAGTGAACACACACACACACACACTTTTATTATTTAATAATATTACTATTATTATATGTAGCTTTTTTGCTCACATTTTTGGTCAGTTTTCTCTTTGATAATTTGCGGATGCCGAAAATTCAGTGCATACCTACCTACATCCCCTCCTTGTTTACAAATCCAAAGCAAGTCCATACATCCGCATTTAAATGCAGAAGGGGCTTTCCTGATAACTTTCTGCGATGGCGTCATCTTTATTTTACTAACTTGCTGCATGCTGAAGGCGACCCAGCTGAGCTCACCAGAAAACTCAACACAACCGTCTAGTGGATTGTCTAGAAATTGATTTTATTATTCTACCAAATAGTATACTAAAAGATTGATACTTGGCATCCGTGTATCAATACAGTATTGCCGTGGAAAATATTGCGATACTATACTTAATTGTAGTACACTATCGTTTATTGACGTTAACCTAATGCTGCGTTCCAGACAGACAACTTGGATATACTAATTATGACACAATACAATAGTGTATTATATTATAGTCTTTAATAATATACTTTACATAATAATATATAACATACTTTATATATTTATATGTAATGTTAGGTAAAAAAAAAAAGTTAGCCTAAATACACTGTAAGTCGCTTTGAAAGCTGTAGTGTGGAGTCAGACACGCTAGGATCCAATTGCAGTAGAGCTGATACAACTAATCGATTTAATCGATTAAAATCGATTATTAAAATAGTTGTCAACTAATTTAATCATCGATTAGTTGCTAAATAACTTTTATTTGCCATAAGTGGCTCATTTCGTGCATATTTTAAATCTGTGGTGACCTCAGTGTGGTAGTAATGAGCCACCGCAGGTTTTACTCAGCCAGTACAGCAGGAGAAGTAGCGAATAGCCAATAGCTGGCCTCGTTTTATGTCACGTGCTTCCCGAACAGTTCTCTGCAGCATTCAGCGGGATGGTGGAGACAGACGGCAGTGGAGTAAGCTCGAGAAAGAAAAAGAAAAAAGCGGAAGATAAAACTAATCGAACGAAGTCATCCAAAGTGTGGGAGTACTTTACTTTGAGCCTTCAAAAAAAAAAAAAAGAGTAACCTGTAAACTTTGCACTACTGAATTGACTTTTATATTTTCAGATTCTCCAGTACAATGTTGTTTGCAATGTTTAGTCGTAAAAGCTGATAACATTGCTTTTTAACAAGTTAACATTTAAAGCTTTACAAACATGTTCTGTGATCAGTTTGTCGTTTACCAGTTCATAATTCAGTCTTGCAGCCTAATTATGACTGAATGAGAGAGGTAAATGTTTAAATGTATTTGAAATGCACTGATCTTTTTCACACAGCAAGTTTTTTGTCTGTCCAATTTTTTTCATATTTTTTCAATACTTTTTTTTTCTGATGGATTTTACTTTAAAATGTGAGTTCCATTCAGGTTTCATGCCATTGGCACTTTATTCGAATGATTGTTTACAATTTCACAGCATAAGCTATGAAGCTGTTTCCCAGGTATAAAATGCAATGTACTACAATTTTATTCAGTTTTATTCTTATTCTTAGTGAAAATATGTTCTGAAAGATTCCTTAATAAGCTTTGTTTCGGGATGTTAAACTACTTTAGGAGCCCTAAGGACGGCCATGGTGAAAACTTTATTTGAAATCTCCTTGTGAAATTTGCTAGAGTACGTATGGGTCAGTGTTTTGATTGCAGAAGAGTTCGACAAAGGATTACTAGCACATAATAAAACACAACTCCAGGTATTTTTTGATGAGGATATGACAATGCAAAATTGTTAAAATCTCTGAAAAGTCTGTTGAATGATAAAGACCCTTTATTAATAAGTTACTTGGGGAAAAAATGGGCAAAACTAAAATAGAGGTACATAAACCGATTAATCGTAAAAAGAATCGACAGATTATCAAAATAATCGTTAGTTGCAGCCCTAAATTGCAGTATTAATTTATAGAGTGGTCAGACAGGCAGAAATCAGAAACAGCATCAAGAGTGTCCAGGGATATCCAGAAATCAGTAACAATACCAGACAAAGGTCGGGGCAGGTGGCAGAGAATCAGTTGGTATACATAATCCGAAGTCAAACAAGGAAGGAACAAAAACTAGGAAAACGCTCAGAAATGTCTGACAGAACTAAACAAGACATCGCAATGTGAGTGATGTTTCACTGATAGGAAACAGGTGTGGTTCAATAATGAGTTCCTAGGCAGGGGTTTATGGGAAATGTAGTCCAGGGTGTACTGTGTCGTGTGAAAGTCTGTGGTGAATAAACAGATGTGCAGTGACCGGATCATGACAAAAGCGTCTGCTAAATGCATACATTTATTTAAATGTATTTATTCATATACAGTAGAGAGAGAGAGAGAGAGACGTTATTTCCGGGTCCAATACACAGCTAGTTTTCGTGCACTTCAGCAAGTCATTGACATATTTTTCCCCAGTCTTTGAAGCATTTCCTACATCTTTTATTTTTTTTCAGTCATTTACTTTAAATGTGTATTTCTATTTTTTCAGTCCTTTTTAATTATTTCATTTATTATTAATTTAATAAAAAAAAAATAAAGACGAGTCATAAGGTGTACAATAAAATCCTTATATTATAATCACATTGCACTTGAATCAAGTTAAAGGTGTAATCTGCCTATTGTCCTGCAGGTGACTGATTAAATCTGTCTTCTTAGGATGCACTTAGGGCTTAACGATTATTCCAGAGCACTCGTAGATCTACGATTATTTTCAAGTGCTACTTAAGTTACGATGCTTTTGGGAAACAGACAGTGATATTAAGATCAGTCGTACGATCATTTTTACAAACTTCTTAGGCTTACAAAGCTTTTGAGAACCCTGACCCTGTTTAGTTAGCTACAGAAGAAGCACATCATGTTATTATAAAACACATTGTTCCATAGTTGTTTATACTCCAATATGCAGTTCAACTTCTACAACTTCTGCTATAAAAAAGATGTACTCTTGCATATCCTCAATGCATAAATGATTAACCTTCAGATTCTCCACCTCAAGACACTCATCCAGATAATAGAGCAGCACTTTGAAATGTATAACTCATTGCCATTAATGATATAAACCTGTTATTAATTTACATATTTTAAGTAGGAAATTTGAATCAATGCAATCTTAATATATATGCAGTGTATTTACTGTTCATCTAAAAATAATTGGTATATATATATATATATATATATATATTTACAATTGTATTACATGTATCTAACTCTGTGATTTGATTTATTTCTCTTGTAGGCTAAATGATTGTGGTTTAACAGACAAAAGCTGTCCAGCTCTGGCTTCAGTTCTTGGATCAGATACCAGTCTGAAAGAGCTGAACATGAACAATAATAATCTGCAGGATTATGGAGTTAAAATGCTCTGCACTGGATTGAAAAATATTAACTGCAAATTAGAGATACTCAGGTAAGTTTTGTGACAATCTGTAGTGTTTGGTTAGAAGATCCATCTGTTAACATCAACCTAGATCATTTGCCACATAATTGAGGACAGAACTGCTTCAACTCAGTGAAATTTGCAGCATGAACTCTACATTCCACATTCTCTACATTCTCTACAACTCTACATTATCTCTCTCTACTATATATAAATAATTACATTTAAATAAATTCATGCATTTAGCAGATGCTTTTATCCAAAGGGACTTACAGTGCATTCAGGCTAACATTTTTTTTTACCTAACATTATATATAAATATATAAAGTATGTTATATATTATTATGTACAGTATAATATTAAAGACTGAAATATAATACAATATTGTATTGTGTTATAGTTATTATATACAAGCTGTCTTTCTGCAACACAGCATTAGGTTAACGTTAATAAACAATAGTTTACTCCAATTAAGAGCCATTCTATAAGATGACATTTCAGTACTTGAAAAACGGACAGCGACTCCTAAGTAGCACTTAAAGCACAGCTACATGCAACTGTGTTTATTGCATTGTTACGAAACGCACGTGAAACAATAACGAACGATCACAAAATTACTCGTAGAAAACGCTCTTAAGCTCTAAAGTCAGGAAACCCGGCCCAGGACTGTACAATTAATCAAAATCAACTATAAATTGTGATAAGGGGTAATGCAGTTATCAAATCACAAAAGGCTGCATTTTAAGTTAGAAGAGCAGAAGTTATAATTGGCTGTTAAATAAAATAAAAAAAGGCAGTTGAACAAGTTATTTTGAGTTCATAACATAAATTTAAAAGGTTCACCTAGTTTTGTGTTCATGTAATTTCCAACATTGTTTGGCAGACAATGTTAACAGATTTCACCAGATGTATACAACAAAGTGTTTATAAACCTGTTATGAACTAAACACAGAAATTTAGAGGTCACTGTTCAGTTTTCCACCAAAATAAAAGCCTGATGGCCTAACATTTGAAAGTAAATAAATTAAGACATAATAATTACAATAATTAATCTATCATTCAATCCTTCAAAATTGAAATCCTTCTTCAAGCCGCTTGTTCAAATACATTTTATGACTCATCCCTGAACCAAGCAGAAGTATATTTGGATGATGTACTTTGGGATGACTGTCCTGCAGGAAAGTCCATTGATCATCTGTGTCTCTAGGAAACTTTTAATGTCTTGGAAATCTTCTTATAGTCTTATACTTTCTAAAGTAATACAGTTATTTATTGTCTATAGCTTTTGCTAGATCTCTGTTGACTTTGCCATTTTTGCTACAATCTCTGAGGGGTTGAGTAATTTTGATTAACTGTAGGTTATAATTGTGGAAAATTAAAATTGCATTTGTTGTAGTTTCAGTTCACCAATATATAACTTTACCCAGCTTTACTGTGAAAAGAGTCCATTCAGGCTAAAAATCCTGTAGTGCATCTTTTTATTTTCTTCATTCTAGAACATGTACTTGTGTGACAATCTGTGTTATAATGAAGAATAACATATTTTCTAATAGACTTTCAGACTGCAGTATCACTGAAGAAGGTTATAAAGCTCTGTCTTCAGCTCTGAGATCAAACCCTTCACACCTGATAGAGCTGGATCTCACAGGAAATGATCCTGGAGAATCAGGAGTGAAGCTGCTCAGTGATTTACTACAGGATCCAAACTGTCAACTCAACACACTGAGGTGAGACCTGATGAAATAATGTTAAATAAGTTATACACATGTAAATTACTTAAGTTACAGGTTAATCAGACATTTTGGGTCACTAGATGTGCTGGATGAGCTTCGATAGTTAACATTTATGATTGTGTTATTGTGGACATTTCTCATGAAAAACGTATTCAGTGTGATTTATTAACCTGATTGTTTAAAAGTTACTGAATGCACTGTACATTAATGTCCATCAAGCTCAGATTCACAACAATGTCGATCACTGATCTAGAATAGAGAACTGGATTGATCATGACGTCATGAAAGTGAAGCCACTGCACCGCCATATTAGTTATCCCTAGTGTGTGTGTAAACGTTCTATTGAATTAATAGGAAATTGTATGATTTTAACGAGAAAACATCAGATAAGTCAGCCTTTTTAAATTACATTAGCGAACATCATGAACATGATAAATACCAGACAGACACGACCTCAACGTATAACAAATGACAAAGTGCTCATTCTGAAATCTGAAGAAAGAGTTATGCTTTGTATACACACATACCTTTTTTCGCCTTGAACAGTTATTCATTGTTTATATAATTATGTTATACTGTTTTTATTCATACAGTAGCTGCTAACTGCAAATGTTTCAACAAGGCTTTCGTTAACAGCATTAATTTTGAAGCAGGTAATGATTTAAATGGTGGTTAAATTATTATTAATTTAGCATTCAACATTTTACATGGAAACAGTAGATAATGATAGTAAACATATGCGTGATCTTGCAGAGTCTGAAATAGATGTTGCTCGATCAGGACATTAAAAATATACACATCATAATTTATTCAGAGAAATAACTGAATACAGACATTACAGACATGAAGCTTTATTTCAAGATGGTTAATTAAGTTTTTAATTTCAGTATAGAGCAATTTTAACAGAAGCTATTGTATTATTCATTGTATATTCAAATCAATTTCTGATTATAATAGGTTCATATTTAATAATTCCTGCATAATTACGTACATAAAGAAATAGGCTATATTTTGTGTTGGATCAGTTACCTGTGTTGTCAGTGCGCAGCACACACACACCTAAACAGTTTAAATATATACTTATCCTGCCCAAAAAGACCATAAACACCGCAGATAACATGAATTAAAAATACATTTACATACACAAAACATAAAAAATAATCCCGTTTGACTGATTTGCTTCAAATCGGGTGATTTTAGGTCAGCGGTTTGCATGTGACTCAATGGTGCTCTCTGCTGGTAGGGAATAGTAAGATGAGGATCGAACACTTCTGTTGACTTCACTGCCTTTTGGCAGTTTAGAATGTGATGAGTGATCCAGTCATATATAGATCAGTGTTGTAGATCTACTACAGTAGATATATTACAGGCCACAAACATGTGATGTGTGTCAGGAGAGGATCAGTGATAACTGTACACACACACACACACACACACACACACACTCACACACCTGTATGAACCTGCAGTTCCTCTCATAATGAGCAGAATTACTGTTGCATCAACACAGACATCAGTTAACTAAAACTATCCAGAGATGGTCTGAACCCAGATCATGTTCCTGTTAGTGGATCAGCAATCCAGTGTTTGGTGAATTCTGCTTCATAATAATAGGAAGAGCCGGCATCAAAAGATCAACTAAATATATCACTATGAATGCTTAGCTGTCACAAGCTAGTTATCTCTTTGCTAACTTTCCTCATCTCCTGCTTAAAAGCCAGAAAGATCTTCAGATGCTTGAGAATCATGATCTAGTGAGCTTTTGCCCCTGAGTTTCTTTTAAATTTACTTTTTTCTTGCACATTGAATTGAATCCAGCTTCATCTTCTCTTCTGCAGGTTTTTTGGTCCTGCTGCAGATGAAGGCTGTCAGTATGTGACTGGAATTGTGGGTAAAAACCCGTTACTCCTGAGAGAGCTGAATCTGAGTGGACGTGAACTAGGAGACACAGGAGTGAATCAGATCTCTGCTCTACTGCAGGATAAACACTGTACACTCAGTACACTGATGTATGTTTTTTTTCATTGTTACAAGGACACTTTCAACCCTCAAAGACCGATATAGCCGCCCGCGGCTAAAAATAACTGTTGTTTTTTAATGTTTAATAAATTTTGAACCACTAATCCAATCTGAATGCTTTTAAAGTGATGTAAAGAACTGATTCTCCACGTTTTGGAGATGTCCTATTTATCTCATTTGGATATTCAGAGGCGCCGTAGTGCACGTGATCACGTCATCACATTTTGACAACATTGATTTGTCAGAAGAAACCAATGCTTTCGTTCCTCTGAGCCAAACAGAAATGATTGTTGACGCGTAGCCCCACCCCAAGCCAAGATTGGTTCAAACTGTACCATATTCAACCAATAAGTAGTCATTTGAACAACTACTAAACATATTGCTTTTGAAATATGAACGAACACAAAGTGAAAGTGAAGTCTGTCACGAGTGCATGGATACAAACGCCAACTAACACATTTGCATGAAAAAATTCTCCATTCCAGTTTGATCACATTACTCGATAAAACATTCTTCCAGAGCTCCACAGGTCTACACAAGTGAATTTTAGCAAGTTCAAGTTGGCCTTTTGTTCTTCTTGATCTGCATATAGCCTTAGACTTTCTAAAGTAATATTATTATTTATTCTCTGTAGCTTTTCTATAGCTTTTGTGAGATCTCTGTTGACTTTGCCATTTTTGCTAAAATCTCTGAGGGTTGAGTAATTTTGATTGACTGTAGGTTATAATTGTGGAAAATTAAAACTGCAAAAATTTTAAATTGCATTTGTTGTAGTTTCAGTTCACTAATATATAACTTTACCCAGCTTTACTGTCAAATGAGTCCATTCAGGCCCAAATTCCTGTAGTGCATCTTTTTTATTTTCTTCATTCTAGAACATGTACTTGTGTGACAATCTGTGTTATAATGAAGAATAACATATTTTCTAATAGACTTTCAGACTGCAGTATCAGTGAAGAAGGTTATAAAGCTCTGTCTTCAGCTCTGAGATCAAACCCTTCACACCTGATAGAGCTGGATCTCACAGGAAATGATCCTGGAGAATCAGGAGTGAAGCTGCTCAGTGATTTACTACAGGATCCAAACTGTCAACTCAACACACTGAGGTGAGACCTGATGAAATAATGCTATATAAGTTATACACGTGAATTATTTATATTATATATAAATATTAGTGTATTATTTCTCTAAATTATTAAGGTATACAATTTATTGCATCAAAAATGTTCAAAATGATCAAACATGAAAGATGAGAATTCTGCAGCTTCTGTTGTTTTGATGATAAATGTCAGCACAGTTTAGTTGTGTTAAAAGTTACAGCTTAATCAGACATTTTGGTTTATTAGATGTGCTGGTGTTCAGTATTTCAGTGCCTCGATAGTTAACTTATGATTGTGAAAAATATTCAGTGTGAGGAGTTATCCTGACTGTTTAAAAGTTACTGAATGCACTGTACATTAATTTCCATCAAGCTCAGATTCACAACACTGTAGATCACTGATCTAGAATAGAGTACTGGATTACTAATGACATCATGAATGTAAAGCCACCATATTGGTAATCCCTAGTGTGTGTGTAAATGTTCTATTGAATTAATAGGAAATTGTATGATTTTAATGAGACATCACATAAGTCACCGTTTTTAAATCTGAAGTATCCCTGTACATTCTTACAATGCAAACACTCAAGGGAATTTCCCCTACTTATTAAAAAGCTACGTTCATTACAGTAGCGAATATCATGAACATGATAAACATCAGACGGACACGACCTCATCATATAACAAATGACAAAGTGCTCGTTCTGAAATCGGAAAAAAGAGTTATGCTTCGTAAACACATCTTTATTCGCATTGAACAGTCATTTATTTTTTATATAATTCTGTTATAGTGTTTTTATTCGTACAGTAGCTGCTAACTGCAAATGTTTCAACAATGATTTTGTTAACAGCATTCATTTTGAAGCAGGTAAGGATTTAAATGGTGGTTAAATTATTATTCATTTAGCATACAACATTTTACATGGAAACAATAGCTAATGCTAGTAAACCTATTTGTGCGATTTTGGAGAGTCTGAAATAGAGGTCTTCACGGGTCCAAAAGTTTGTGCCAGAATCCGAAAGAGATCCGTAATGTACTACACTGAACCGACCCGGACCAGTCTATTATTTCAAAAGCTGGACCTGAACCCACCTGGAAGACAAAGCCCCGACTGGACCCGATTGTAACATATTCCACCTTAAATTGCTATTGCAAGCCAATAAATCTGTTGCGAAAAATAAAACTTTTTGTCTTACCTAATTTAAGGAGCCATAATCTCTCTTCTTTTCTTCGAGTCTGAATCTGACCACTAAAACTTTGATTAAACGGTTCATTTATATTATTATAAAAAAGGGAGAAAATGTAAAGCGCAGTTTGGCTGTCTAACATCGGAGAGAGAGAGAGAGAGAGAGAGAGAGAGATTGCTTTTTTTTTGGCTCATACTTTTCTTTTCCTAATTTTACAAGTGGCAAGTTACAAAAAAACAAGCAGTGTCTGATCACAGCCGGGTGTTCCCCGAGTCTGATGATCGCACGGGCATTACACACAATGTTAAACAGACCCGGGACCCGAGGTAATAGATTCGGACCCGACCTGGACCCGGCTGATCATTTAAAATATAGACCCGAACCCGTTCGGGTCGACGGGTCTCGGGTACACTGTGAAGACCTCTAGTCTGAAATAGATGTTGCTCAATCAGGACATTAAAATTATACACACCATAATTTATTCAGAGAATAACTGAATACAGACAGTACATACATGAAATTAAGCTATAATATATATAAAATATAAATTAAGCTTTTCATTTTAGTAAAGAACAATATTTACAGAAGCTATTGTATTATTCATTGTATATTCAAATCAATTTCTGATACTAATAGGTTCATATTTAATAATTCCTGAATAATTACGTAAATAAAGAAATGGGCTATATTTTGTGTTGGATCAAGTTACCTGTGTCATCAGTGCTGAGCACTGATTTTAGGTCAGCGGTTTGCATGTGACTCAACGGTGCTCTCTGCTGGTAGGGAATAGTAAGACGGCTGATCAAACACTTCTGAGGCTTCACTGCCTTTTGGCAGTTTAGAATGTGATGAGTGATCCAGTCATATATAGATCAGTGTTGTAGATCTACTACAGTAGATATATTACAGGCCACAAACAGGGGAAGTCGTGGCCTAATGGTTAGAGAGTCGGACTCCCAATCGAAAGGTTGTGAGTTCGAGTCCCGGGCCGGCAGGAATTGTGGGTGGGGGGAGTGCATGTACAGTTCTCTCTCCACCTTCAATGCCACGACTTAGGTGCCCTTGAGCAAGGCATCGAACCCCCAACTGCTCCCCGGGCGCCGCAGCATAAATGGCTGCCCACTGCTCCGGGTGTGTGCTCACAGTGTGTGTGTTCACTGCTCTGTGTGTGTGCATTTCGGATGGGTTAAATGCAGAGCACAAATTCTGAGTATGGGTCACCATACTTGGCTGAATGTCACTTCACTCACTCAAACATGTGATGTGTGTCAGGAGAGGATCAGTGATAAAACACACACACACACACACCTGTCTGACCCCTGCAGAATTACATCAGATAAATAAAACTATCCAGAGATGGTCTGAACCCATGGCACCTAATAACAAAAGAGATGTAACAAAAAAACTCTTGGCCACTAGGGGCAGCCATAATTAGTACATGCCATTACTTAAACCAAATAAAACTTCATGCACATTTAACACAGTGTTTGGTGAATTCTGCTTGATAATAATAGGAAGAGCCGGCATCAAAAGATCAACTTAATATATCTCTATGAATGCTTAACTGTCACAAGCTAGTTATCTCTTTGCTAACTTTCCTCATCACCTGCTTAAAAGCCAGAACGATCTTCAGATTTTTGAGAATCATGATCTAGTGAGCTTCTGCCCCTGAGTTTATTTTAAATTTACTTTTATCTTGCACATTGAATTGATTCCAGCTTCATCTTCTCTTCTGCAGGTTTTTGGGTCCTGCTGCAGATGAAGGCTGTCAGTATGTGACTGGAATTGTGGGTAAAAACCCGTTACTCCTGAGAGAGCTGGATCTGAGTGGACGTAAACTAGGAGACACAGGAGTGAATCAGATCGCTGCTCTACTGCAGGATAAACACTGTACACTCAACACACTGCAGTGAGTATCTTACATCATTTCACATGTTACATGACTAGTAATGTTACAGTCCTCTATTTTAATTCTCATTTGAGTCCGACCCCACGTTATAAAGCTTAGAAGAGCCAGGACATTTTTAATATAACTCTGATTATATTTGTCTGAAAGAAGAAATTCATATACATCTAGGATGTCTTGAGGGTGAGTAAATCATGGAGTAATTTTCATTTTTGTGTGAACTATCCCTTTAAGTGCACAGGGGTTGGAGAAAATAATGTGAACACATTAGAAATATCCAGTATTTTATTAATGTGTTTACCATCGTTTGCCTTTAATACAGCTTAGAATAGATTCATACAACTTTTGAATAGACTTTCAATTAAATTCTGTCTCTAACTTCTGCTGTGACTGCTGAATGTGTTCATGTTTACTGACTACAAACTGAGGATTGAAGACTAATTAAAAAAAATTATATGTGTGTATGTGTATGCATGTTTCTATATTTAAATGTAATTTCATAAAGGCAGTCTGGTTTCCACTGTCACTTCTGGGTCTTCCTCTGGGACAACGGCCAGGGTTTTTTGGCCGACTGGGTCTCTGAGTTTAGGTTAGAGGAGGTTATGAATGAAGCTGGAGTTTCTCTGCGTCTGGAGAGCATCAGTGCCAAGGATCATTTCATAAAGTTAAAGACATTAATTGATTGACATTGACATTAATTGACATTAATTAATGTCAGAACATATTCATAGTGTTTATTGATGCTTCATATCATCTCTCTGTCATCAAACACCAGATTAATGAATGTGTAACACAACTGAACAGAACCGGTCCAGACTGGGCTTTATTCTGTGCAGGCATTGCTTCTTCAGTCTGACCTGTTTCAGAGAAATATTACTGTACTTCACATCTACACACAGACAAACCTACAGTTTTATTTAGATGTGCAAAGTTGAATCTGTGAAGTAAAGCTGATCAAGTCACTGGACAGAGCAGAGCGAATGCATTTACGTTGTAGTGATGTTCAGACCAGAATCAGTTTAAACACAAATACACAGCAGTCAGGACTTTTATTTTAGACAATATGCTCAGTTTTAGACAAAATATCAAATAAGAATTATATGACAAGAAATAAAAAGATGAAAGATTTTAACACCTTTCACACAAGGTTGTTAGGAATTAAAACTTCATTCTATTTCTATCAAGAATCAGCAGAAACTGTACATAAATCACGAGAACTGTCAATTATTTGATTAAATGAACAACTTATTTGTTTTTCTGTTTTGAAGATCAAATTGTGGAAAATTATCCAGAGATATTCAGACTCTCTTAATCTGTTTTTTGTTTTATCAAGACATTGTGTCTTTATTAAATAGTTTTCTTCTATCTTCTCTCTTTCTCTCAATGTAGATTAAGATGCTGTGGTTTGACAGATGAAGGTTGTTCTGCTGTGACTTCATGAACATAACGTGTCTGATTCATTGTGTTTTCTCTTTCTGTCTTCAGTCTGTGGAGGTGCAGTATTACAGAGAAACAGTGTCTCATCCTGACTTCAGCTCTGAAATCAAACCCATCACACCTGAGAGAACTGAACCTGAGCGTGAATGAACTACTAGGAGACTCTGGAGTGAAACACCTCAGTGATCTTCTGATGAACACACAATTCAAGCTGGAGAAACTAGAGTTAGTATCATTATACTCTACAGCAGTTACAGTCAGATTAAAGATTACTGTTTACTTTCAGGAAAAGAGAAAGATGTGACGTGTGGCCAAATATAGTGTCCCATACTCTGAACATGTGATCTGCATGTAACGCACACACACACACACACACAGATATGTACAGTATGTACACACTCAGACATGAGTGACCATCGCAAAAAAATTTTAAAATGTCTTTAGGTAAATTGTAATTCAGAAACAGAAGTTTCTTGATTTCTCACATTTAAACTCAGTTTTCACATTTAATATTATTTTTAAGTAGTTCTGTAGTTGATCCGATATCTTAATCTACTTTAATCATTTTTCTTCTGTTTTTGTTTGTGGTCACATAATGAGGTTTTTGGCCATGTTTTATTATTTATTGCACTGTATGGTGTTAACACATGATGAATTACTCACACATGAACATAACGTGTCTGATTCATTGTGTTTTCTCTTTCTGTCTTCAGTCTGTGTGGATGCAGTATTACAGAGAAACAGTGTCTCATCCTGACTTCAGCTCTGAAATCAAACCCATCACACCTGAGAGAACTGGACCTGAGTCTGAATCAAATAAGAAACCCAGGACTGAATCACTTATGTGACGTACTGAAGGATTCACGCTGTAAACTGGAGAGATTGAGGTCAGTAACATTCACAGACAAGAATCAAAATGATGAAAATCACTTTGTTTAACTCTTATGTGCTTTTCAAGATCTTTTCAGACCCCAAATGATGTTTGCTGAAATAAAAACATATGTTCCCTTTATCTAAATGACATGAGACTTTGTACGGTTGTCAACACTTGGTAGATCTACAAATAGAAAATTAAACTGGATTGAGATCTGGTTGTGTGTTAGTGTGAAAAAAGTCACTCTCTGGAGACCCACATTGAAATGAATGAGGAAATGATCAAATCAATACTTTTTCTTCTTAATTTATCAAATAAAATCAATAAATCCACCACAATTCAGATCACAAAATACACAAAAATGAAGTGGCAACCCTTCCACACGTTCACAGTACACACACACACACACACACACACACACACAAAAGACAAACACCCATAGATATTAATGGAGACTATAAAAATGTTGATTTTTTTTGTTACATAATTTGTCAAAAATGTCTGAAGATGTGACACTCAGTACTTTTCATTCATTTTTCTAAATATATAAAAAAAATAACATAAATACTTAAACTACACGAATGTGTAGTTAAAACATTAATAAACTGAGTAAAATTACATTTCAGACCTCAAACAGTTTCTTTTTTTTTTTTGTAACAAAATGTCCTTTGGTCCCTGTGTTCTCTGGAGAGCCCAAACCGCACGAGTGTCGTCCCCAAACGAACAGCACATAAGAGTTCAACAAAACACTTTATACTCAATATCTCATGATGAATGTGTTCACATTATATTTGTGAAAGATTCTTCATCTTAATGATTTGTTTGTAAGATGATCTCTCTTCCTCTGTTTGTCTCTTTCTAGTCTTATTTACTGTGACATTACAGATGTTTCTTCTTTAACTCAGTCTTTGACAAACACAAAAGCTCTGCAGTTTCTAAAAGAGCTTGATCTGAGAGAGAATAAGATTGGAGACTCAAAGCAGAAGCTCATTGATGTGCTACGAGACTCAAACTGTAAACTGATGTGAGTAAACTTCACTTTGTGATATTAAAGAGATTCATTTACCTCTGATATGTGAACAGTGTTGGGGAGTAACTAGTTACATGTAACGGCGTTACGTAATTTAATTACAAAATTATTGTAACTGTAATTAGTTACAGTTACTAAGAAAAAATGAGTAATTAAATTACAGTTACTTATGAAATTTTTAACGATTACAAAGGGGATTACATTTGAATATTTACACACATCCACATACAGATTTAACTGATTTCTTTCCCAAATTGCACTGACTATTCTGAGACATACCGCCCTAATAATTTCCGGGATGCGGAAATACAGTCTGGTTTGTAGAATCCAGTCATAAAAACGGAATGCCTAACGCGGACGGAATATGCCACATTTTGGATGACTAAATCAAAAGTAGGTCAGTACACTTGAATCAAAACATGACATGGACTAGTGTCTGTGGATATAAAGCCCCACAAATGCAATATATGACTTGCACATTCTGCGTGTCTGTGGAAATCAGGCGCGGACTGGACACCGGGAGAACCGGGACAATTCCCGGTGGCCTGGCAGCCGATTTGGCCCGCTATTTTAATATCATTATTGTATAATTGCCTGCCGAATGTACTAAAGCGATCATTTGCGAATCCGCCATTTGATAATTAAATCTCTAATAAGTCATGAAGTGTTAGTCATGACTCGCGCGCTCTCCGCGCCTCCGCCAAACGGTTTGGATCAGACTCAGAGTAATCAATGCGAGAGAGAGAGAGAGAGAGAGAGAGAGAGAGAGAGACAGACAGAGAGAATACAGTGGACTGCTGGAGCAGAGAAGCAGAACTACTGTTCAGGGTTTCAGGTCAGTTTCATCTGTAAAGATGCTTTTTTGTCTTTGTTTTTTATTTATTTAATCAAGCAGCAGCACGTTGCTCATCAGTCATCACTCAAAATACTATATAAAGGAGATCATTATTATCTGTTGTAATGTTACAGTAGTAATTTAGCTGAAAAAAAAATCCGATTTTTTTTATAGGTTTATGGGGAGCTACGACAGACAACAACACAACCCTTACGAAAATTAACGTTTTAATATTTAACTATAAATCCAGAGAAAATGGTTACTATTGTTTAACTGTGATAACCAAAAATGTAAAATTATTTTACAAATGTATTTATTTAAAAATAAATACAAATCCATTTGCAAAAAAAAAAAAAAAAAAAACAAAAAAAAAAGTTTATTTTTCTATCAGAGCAGTCAATTTTAACTATGAAAGTGAAGTGAAGTGACATTCAGACAAGTATGGTGACCCATACTCAGAATTTGTGCTCTGCATTTAAACCATCCGAAATGCACACACACACAGAGCAGTTAACACACACACACACTGTGAGCACACACCCGGAGCAGTGGGCAGCCATTTATGCTGCGGCGCCCGGGGAGCAGTTGGGGGTTCAGTGCCTTGCTCAAGGGCACCTAAGTCGTGGTATTGAAGGTGGAGAGAGAACTGTACATGCACTCCCCCCACCCACAATTCCTGCCGGCCCGGGACTCGAACTCACAACCTTTCGATTGGGAGTCCGACTCTCTAACCATTAGGCCACGACTTCCCCATAAAAAAAGTTTATTTTTCTAATAAAAGCATGTTTAACTTTTGTAAGGGAAAAACATGACTCGTGTACAGTATTGGGATTTTTCTATAAAGATATTGTAGTATTGTAGAGGATTGTATTGTAAAGTATAGTTTTGTTCAATCTTGAGTATTAAAGTCACGAGAGAGATGGATAACAGGGCAAAATAAAGAGACTGAAGAGAAAAATTAAAGTGAAGGTGCAGTTCAGGAGAGAACTTTTAATTATTTTGCATGTCCCCAAATTAAAGATTTAAACCATTTTTTTATGTCAGGTCCAAACAAAAAATAGTTTTGTCCATTAACTGGTTTGTATGAGTTTGAATTTTCCAGTCTGAATTTTTTTCCCAGTCTGCCCCTCCTGTAAATTAATGGCAAAGACATGGTTTCATTTACTACACATAGGCCTACTGAAGCTCGCAGTGTTTTCAACCTCTGCCGCCTCAATATAGGAGTACACGAGCACATAAACATAATTTCTAGAACTGCTCTGTGTCACTTAATGTGCATTTTACTTATTTTGAGAAAACTATCATCATATACAAAGAGACAGCAGTTTCAAAAAAACACCAATGTTTCAGGAGTTTATTACACAGAATACGTCACATGCTTATTAGATAACTGTATTTAAGTTGATGTATATGCTTTTATTTATTTTTCTTTAATTTTCACAAATTTAGAAAAGTAATCAAAAAGTACTCAAAAGTAATTAGTTACTTTACTTTAATAAAGTAATTGAAAAAGTTACACTACTATTACATTTTAAACAAGGTAACTTGTAATCTGTAACCTATTACATTTCCAAAGTAACCTTCCCAACACTGTATGTGAACAAATATATACTTTCAGATATTAGTGAAAAGAGTTGATCAAATGATCATCAAGCTTTATTTCAAAGGGTTTGTGTCAGAATGAAATGTAAAGTTGATAAAAATGTTGAACACAAAGGAGGAAAGAGAAGAAAAGCAGACTGTCACAGCTTTCTACAGCAACAGCTGCTTTATTAATGAGATCAGTAATAGTGAATCATTAGAGTTTGAAATAGATTTGTTCAGATTGTAGGAAAACGTTGGTAAAATCAGAGCAGATTCAGCTTCAGCTCACAGTCGTCCAGCATCACATGATCAATGTCTCTGTCTCTTGTGTGTTTTTACTTTGACAAGCAACACGTCACATTACTTTACACTTACTTTCTGTAAGAGATAATGTACCTCCAGCCGCTTGTTATCACAGAATAAACCCGACAGGGTGATCAGGACTTGTGTCCTCCTGAAGAGACTTATTCTGTGATAACATCCGGCTGCATCTGCATTATCACACTTATTATATGCTTTCTTGACACACAAGTGAAGAATTAGACACAATTTAGATTCAGCTAAACACTTCTGCTCCGTTAGCAACAACTTTGATTACAGGATTTTAATGTAACTTTTTACTTTGATATATAGCAACTAATTAATACTTTATTCCACTGAACTCTGATTGTCTTCTCTTCTGTTCAATCTTAGAGTATAGAAGGAGTTAAATCACCAGAAGCTGATGAATGCTGTGTATCATAAAGTGAAGTGATCTTGAGAGGAGCAGTAAACATCAGCTGAAGATCCACAGAAGAGCTTCACTACTGTGTCTATGAGGAGAAATAAATGTGTGATAAATGTGTAAATGTGATCCATACAGGTGAAGAGACTCAGACTTTACAATCAAATAATGCAGCATGTGTGTTAGAAACATGATATTGAATGATTAATGTTGCTTTAGTATTCAAGCAGATGATCATTGTGTTTAATGTAAAGCTGGAACAGAGGAGGAAGAAGCTCAGATGAGTCTGTCTGGCTCTTCAGTTTAATAATATTTCTATTAAACTCATTCATAATGATTCAGATGTTTAAATGTGATTGTCAAGTGCAGCACTTAAATGTGTCAAAAGATATAAAGCAAATCTACAATGTGTGAAACTTATCTCATGTTTTCTACACATTGTTATTCTATGTTACTTTATATTTAGTTGTGTGTGTGTTGTTAATGTACAGATGTCCAGTATATAGTCTTTGTTCTGTGGATGGAGTCTCTCCTTCATCAAATCAACTAAACATTTTCACAAGTTAACAGCATTTGTGTCTTTCACTCTCCTCTAAATACTCAAACACATTCAGTCTTTTTAACACTTTTATATTTTCATGTAATAAAATGCCACATACAGTTAAAAACAAGTGAAAAGTTTACTTGTCTGTTTTTAGTATTATTAAACTGTTTTAAATAGTCTAACTTGAAGACATGAAACATAAAGCATAAATAACACATGCATAATAACAGAAATGTTCCCATTATATGTACAGCAGGTATTTTTTTTTATTTATTTTATTTTTATGTTTCTCAGTTAATATATTTCTAAAGGTGCTGTACTTTCTTAATTGCGCCGCATGAGTAGTTGTTGGTCAGAGATGTTTTGGAGCAGAAGATCTGCAGGATTCTGGAGGTTCATCATGTGGAAAGTTGATCGTTAGGTAAAGAGCTTCTGTCGTTCTCTAACATTCAGATCTGTAGAGTAAGGTGGAAAGGACACAGCTCTGATACAGAGTCATTCTAGTGCTGGACCTCCACATATTGTTCAGTGTTATAAAGCTGTTTCTGCTCTTGCTGATGCGTCTCTTGATGTCATTGTCTGTCCTCCATCATGTCTAATGATGAAGCCCAGGTCTACAAACTCCTCATTTCTACAGAGGTCTGCTCCTGTACTTTAATTGCTGAGGGGTTTGAGGTGTTTAGTGTTATCATCTCTGTTTTCTGCTTGTTGATCTTCGAGTCTAGTTGTCTGAGTCCAGATGTTTTCTCTGGTGAGGGTGTAAGAACAACAGCTAATCATCAGTGAAGTCAAGATCTTCTCCGGATAATGCTCGACTTAAACAGACAAACACTTCATGAGTCAACTGTCAGCTTTCCTCACAACGGAGAGCTCAGACTCAGATGTTATTCTTTTATTATTATTATAGGGGATTCTGTGCAGATAGATATAATCCTTGTATTAACGTTATGCTGTATAAATAAAATAAGGGATAAATGATGATTTAAATCCCGTTTATTAAAAACCTGCTATCAGATGCTTCATCTGTGGCCGGGTTTCTCGACAGCGATTGATCTGAGAGTTTAAGAGCGTTTTCTGAGAGTCATTTTACGATCTTTCGTTATTGATTCACGTGTGTTTCCCAGAAATGCACTTAACACAATCGCAGTATCTGTGCTTTAAGAGCTGCTTAGAGTCGCTGTCCGTTTGTCAAGTGCTGAAATCTCATCTTATAGAGTGACTCGTGATTGTAGCACACGCTCGTTTACTGAAATGTTCATCTAATGCTGTGTTCAGACTCTGTCAGCAGATTGTCATTTGACTGACAGCTTCTGATCAATGTGGAAGCAGACAAATATCTCCAAATGAAAGAAAACTCGGGTTTATCTTTGCAACAATAGGCTACCCTTCACAAGGTGTTCAGATGAAGAAAGAAAAGATGCTAAAGCTCCAGAAGAAGGACACAGATTCAGTTCACATTAAGAGGAGCATCCAGCAGGACATACAGAAGATCAAAAAAAAAAAAAAAAGTGGTAAATGTAACTTGTTTATATCTGTAGACACGCTGTGATAGATGTGTGTGGGATTAATGGGAGGATTATATCTTAAGGTTACTGAAATATTTCAGAAAACGTATTGTAATGTGATCAGAGACATGAGAAGATATTTACAATTACCCAGAGAAGGTAACTCAAACAATACAGCTACATTTGTTGCAAATATTTTATTTATTTATTTATTTATTTTTGACCGCTCCCTCTTATAGATATGAAGATTAGTAAAATATACATTTATACAATGGCCATGTCTCTTTTCAAATAAGAATCGTTTTAGAAGTATTTTTCCATTTAATGCATTAAAATTATTCAAATTTTATATTAACTTTCCTTCAGTTGGCCATATATTCAGTCATATTTGGCAACATAAGTTTTCAATATCTTTAGGATATAAAAATATTAATGATAGTAAGTATTTTGGAGATGAATATTTCTATGCATTTTTTACTACAAGTAAACTATTTACCATCTTCACAGTCTTTAAATTGTGATCTAAAAGAGTTTGTTGTGTGATTTCCTCTAGTGGACAACATTAGTATTACAGCCTTCATCTCTGTTAGCTCCCTGAGCAGCAGAAATTCATCAAACTTGACTTATTTACTCAGATGTGTTTTCCATGTGTATGAATTTCTGAGAAATTATGGATCCATCCCTTTATAACTTTCATTTTAATTGTTGCAGCTGAAATTGACATTTTGTGATCACTACATCATGTTTGTTTTCCTCCTTCACTCTCTAGGTCTGTGATACCATACACTGAAAACCCTAATAAGTTGACTGAACTAAATTGATTGAGTAAACTTGTTGCCTCAATTTAATTGAGTAATGGAGTCTCCCAAAACTTACATATTTAAGTTTATTTAACTTGACGGTTTTGTAGACTGTACCTAAATCAGTCAGAGGTTTAAATGTTGATATTTGATTCATTTGAAGTCACCATTGTGGTGGAAAGTTGGGATCTTGGTCCAGTTGCTACTGGGTTGGTGTATTTTAAAATGCAGTTTTTTTGGTGAAAAAAGACAAATTTAAATGAGCTCAGGTGTTATCAGATGTTTTTTGTTGATGAGAAAGTCATCACATAATACGTATTTGAGATCATAAAATAAGTTTTGTTTGATATTTTTAACAGGCACCAAGAGCAAAATACTTATTTTGAAGATGGACAAAATGAATGCATTTGAAATATTTTGAGTAAAAGAATCAAGTACTCACACACACAGACTTCTAGATTTAGCATATGCATCACAACAACAGTGACAAACAAAAGAGCTCCATAGCACAAACTCATCCTTATTTTACAGCCTTTTTTGTTCTGATTGTCACCATTGATGTGATACATATCCAAAACCTTGATGTCTGTTTGTGACGATGTGATCGGTTTCCTAAAAGTAAGTACATTATTTTATCTACTAGGTTTCTATCCATCAAAGTGAATCCACAGTTGCAGCAATACATTTTATTTTAACTTGTCACCATTACAAGCAAGATATGCATGTTTGATCTCAACTCTCATTGCCACAATAACAGTGTTTTACGAGACACAAGTTACAGCAGCAAAAGACAAGCCAACACCAGCAAAGAGCTGATAACACCTGAGCTCATTTAAGTTTGTCTTTCTTCACCACAAAAACAGTGTTTTAAAATACACTGTTACAGCAGCAAAAGACAAGCTTACACAAGAAGTAACTGGACCAAGATCCCAACTAAACCAAACACTTTCCACCACAATGGTGACTTCAAATGTATAAAGTATCAACATTTAAACCTCTGTTAATTCTCAATAAGAGCTTCTCTAGATGTCTGACAGAAATAAAGTCACAGAAATCCTTGTAAGGAGGATCTGTAAACGTCTATATCGGACGTACACAAGACATAAAAAACATTTAAAAAAAGACGTCATAAAAACATTCTGTCTCCTCAGTGGACATCTTTTCAACGTCTGCAAAGACATAAAAAGATGTCCACTGGACGTAACTTTGCCCAATGGATTAGGTTGATGTTAAAATACGCAAACATATAAATGTTTTGTTAAGTTTACTCAAAAAAGCGCTTGCGATAAGTTGCCTTATTTTTTTAAGTTGACAACTTTTTTTTTTTACAGTGCAGTATAGGGTTTACTGTATTTTCTTAAATATTGTGACATTTTGTCAAAGGTCAAAGTTTAAATATGCTGTTATTTGTTTTACTTTAGTGTGCAAAAAGTGTGCGGTCAAAAATAAGAACCTAATTTTCTGTTAAATTTACATGTTGAGTTAACTTAAATATATAAGTACACTTGAAATTAATACCAAGTTACGTGAACATATCCGTTTAAGTACATTAAATAAGCACCAAGTTTGGTGAACTGAGTGATTTAAGTACAATATACAAAACCGTCAAGTTAAATAAACTTAAATATGTAAGTTTTGGGAGACTCCATTACTCAATTAAATTGAGGCAACGAGTTTACTCAATCAATTTAGTTCAGTCAACTTATTAGGGTTTTCAGTGTATGGGTCTAACGAGTTAAGCAGTAACGTTAGCTGCCATGTTCTTTCTCTCAAAGGAAAACGATTGGGCCACTTCATCAAATACTATAAGTTGTCGTTTCAATAATCATACCATATCAAAATCAAGTACCACAAGGATAACATATTTCACTAGTAGAAATCATGCAAAACAAATTTATATCTACATAACTTTACTCACCTAACATAATACACAAAAAAAAGTCCTCTTGAAATGTAGTTCAGCAAACCAAACAGACCAAAAGGATGAATTTTGTAATCCACCAATCAGTGCATTTGTTCTCTTGTTGCTAGGCAGAATTCCTCCCATGGCCAATCACATTAAAGGAAGAACAGAGTGACTTTGAGTTTATCCAAAGGATTACTCATGATTTTGAGCTCACAACACTTGAAATCTTAAGTTTATGCATTTTGAAGGTAAATTAGTTAAATTAACTCATATTTTTAAGTGACAGGGCCAAAACGCAAAATTTTAAGTAATGTTTAGTCAACATTACTTGACTTTTTTAAGTCAAGACAACATTAGGGTTTACAGTGAAGAAATAATGGCCAGAATTGATGAACAATTATTTGAGGGAGGGAGCACTGGGAAAAATCTGAAGTTTTCAATTACAGACTTTCAGAATGACAATTTCAGGAAGGTTTATTATCATCACAGCTGGGTACAAAACATTGATGTCTCAATTTTAATCGAACCAATCTCATTTTTTAAACTGATTTCACAATAGGCTTTGTGCTTTGTTACTTCTGATAAGAAACAAAGTCTCAGATTTGGACTTCTGTCCATCTTCTCTTGAAATGTCACCAGTAAATCTGACTGTGGTGCTCTCTATCTAATGCAGTGACGATCACGCAGTGTGCCTCAGGTCAAGTGAAGCGGCAGCATGCAGCACTCTTGAAAGATCACGTCTTCCTCTGTTTTTAACACCAGTTACAGGCTACAGCGCCAAATAAACATCAATGAATGCCAAAAATACAAATACAATTCTAACCTTCAATATTATAGTAATGTAGTAGCAACTAAGCTGCTATGTACCACATATAATATAATATAATATAATATAATATAATATAATATAATATAATATAATATAATATAATATAATATAATATAATATAATATAATATAATATAATATAATATAATATAATATGATATGATATAAAATGATATGATATGATATGATATGATATAATATAATATAAAATAATATCATATCATATCATTTTATATTATATTATATTATATTATATTATATTATATTATATTATATTATATTATATTATATTATATTATATTATATTATATATTATATCATATCATATCATTTTATATTATATTATATTATATTATATTATATTATATTATATTATATTATATTATATTATATTATATTATATTATATTATATTATATATCATATCATATCATATCATATCATTTTATATTATATTATATGATATGATATAATATAATATAATATAATATAATATAAAATGATATGATATGATATAATATAATATAATATAATATAATATAATATAATATAATATAATATAATATAATATAATATAATATAATATAACATGATATGATATGATATAATATAATATAATATAATATAATATAATATAATATAATATAATATAATATAATATAATATAATATAATATAATATAATATAATATAATATAATATAATATAATATTTGTGTCAATACTCAGTTTGTCAATACAGTTTGTCAGTGAATGCGTCTCTTTGTCCAGTTTTCTTTGTTGTACTTTAGGATAGTTGGTGAAATAATGGCAGTGAGCATTACTCAGGACGGACCTTTTTCATGGAGTGGAAATACAATTTCATTTCTTCCGGGAGATTAATAAAGATGAGCTGACATAACAGATGCAGACCTGCTAGATCTGACTGACGAGGTTTTCTAATTCAACTCAATTCAGATTTTTAGATACATCTGTGTAGTGTATGTGTGTGTTACTCCTGGTTTTTATTTCTTTAGATCGAGACTGCAGACACGACAGCATTGCTTGAGCTTTCTGAAAGAATCGTAGCATGTAACATGTGATGAAAGGAAGACATTGTCAGGTGTAGTATCTGTGATTCTGTCCATCTGACTCTCCTCCTTTCTCTTGAATCCACACATCAGGGTTAGATGTTTTTGCTTCATTATACTCATTCCTAGACTCTCATCTCCAGCTTTTTACAGCTTTTCCATTGTCATGAGAAAAAATTAAATATATGGTGAATTTAAGTGTCATTTCCAGACCTGAAAAAATATATAGTCAGTTTCGATAGTCAGTGTAATTTCATTTTATTTATTTTTTTCTAGTTGAGCATTTTTCTAGTATTTAAACACCTGTGATGTCTGTAAAATAATTTACGAATGCTTTTTCAATCTGACAGAGATTAATGTTTCATACTTAGCCTTTTGTTTCAAACAAGCACTTTTATTAAGTTAAAGATAATTTCTCTTTTTCCTGGATGTATTATTTGGTGTAGTGCTGTTGTTCTGCATTCGTCTGTGTGAATCCTCTCAATGCTGCAGCAAATGTGCAGAGGATTGGAAATCTGTGACCTCCAGCAAATGGTGAAACAAAATCAGCCTTTATTTCAGCGTTATTTGTTGCAGAGACAAAAAAAAAAGGACATAATGACATAAATTAAAAGCAAATAACATTTTGAATCCTACACAAGTAACACTACAGATCTATCGTCTAATCTGAAGGGTGAACTCAAAAGACATAAATCATACAACAAGGTAACTTTTGAAGAGCAGAAATGCATCACGTAACTGTAAGAGTAAATCATATTTATAATAAAAATAACAGTAAGTTAAGTACTATGCACCCATTTGTAAGGAAGGTTGTAAATGAACTAATTACTCTAGCCAGTGCTGTCACGTCACGGGACAATCATGTTTGGGTCAAATTGTAATTCTCTGCTTCACAATGGTGAGGTGCTGCCTAAATTTCTGCCGTACTCATTGAATATCTGTCCATGTGAGAACAGATAAAGGTCGATCTCTCTCATCTCTCACACTTTTTACAGTCTAATGATTGAGATTCGAGTCTCAAACAAGATCTTTCTTCTGTGTTCCTGGGGTTTCTCTTCATCAGATCCAGAAATGTCTCTGTCTAAAAGCACACATATCTACATCACAGCAACCAGAGATGATCAATTCAGATAATAAGATGAAAATAACTGGGCATTTTCTATTTGTGTGTAGAAACTGAAAGTTCATTATAATTAATTGAGTTCTGAACTAATTCAATGAATCTTACATTTCAAATATCTTAATTATTCATCATAACCTACAGAATAACTGAATAAATCATTCAATCTGAATTCATAGACTATTGCTGTAATGAAAGAAATGTAAATAAAAACAGGACTGTATATGATTCTGTTATATAATAATCATCACCTTTCAGATTGATATGTTTGGTTTGGATTATTTGATATGATTTGTCTGTCATTATTCATTAACCCTTCAGAGTAGTCAAATGTATCAGAAGGAGGTGAATGGAGCAGATTGAGAGGGAGAATGTGAAGAAACAGCAGGTGGCGCTAGTGCACTGTTTTAGTTTGGGATCTGCTGTTAGAAGGAAGAAGAAGGAGAAAGCAGGTGTGTTTGTGCTTCACATTCCTGTCCAGTTGGTGGCGCTGATGCACGAGATCTGTTGTTAACTGGACTTTGATTTTCTCCAAGATGAAGTCGTGTCAGGTGACAAACATCAATCGTGAAGATCGCACAGGTGTTTAACAGCGATCACAAACCGAAAGTGTTTGAAAGACTTCTGGATTCTGTTCCTGCAGCACAAGATCGTCTGAACTACTGCAAGTAAGTCTGAATACTTTCACCATTACACTTATTTAGGAGAATGATGAACGCATTTCAGAGCTGGATGAAGCGGGATTTGTTCAGTTATAACTTATACCTGTCTGTCACCGAAGAAACAAACCACCGAGAAACAGAGAGATATTAATAAAACAAACCGTTTAAAGATGATGAATGTTAAAACATTTTTACAAGTCTGTAAAAATATCTGTAAAAAAATTATTCTAAAAGTGAATTTTAAGACATGAGACTGAAAGTGTTTTGTGGTCCAACCAAACCTGTTCTTCTGGACAGACAGCTCTATAAACACGAGCAAAACAAATCTTCTTTTAAACTTTTTAATGATCCGAAGCTTAATATATAATAAAGACGTGTGAATGTGAGATGTTGTGAGTGATCTGCAGAGATTATTACATGGCAGTATATTTGTATCATATTTTATTTGTATATTGATTGCTTGATAACTCAGAGATTCAGCACTAGTTATTTTCTTCATCATTTGTTCCTCTGAACTCTCATGATCTTGATCTGATTGTCATGTCCAGGTCATGATGAGCATCTGATCGTCTTCAGAGACACAAAGATCTCAGTGTTGAGCTGTTCATCTGCAGTATGTCAGAGAAGAGAGGAAAGATGAGTCTCTCACACAAACAGAGGTAACACTGAGTCTGCTTTCACAGAAAACAACAACACTTCTCTACAAGCAGTGTTTTCTCTCACTGTTGTCATGTCTAATGATTTGAAAAACAAAGCAGAACTTCCTCTAAACGTGTTTAGATTGTCTCGGGTTAAAAACAGCTTGAAACTTGTTAAATGTCTAATATACAGGAATATTTAAATCCTGTACAACCCCAGAATTAAAATGTTTTACACTTTAGTTTCAGGTTGCACATTTAGTGGATAGAAAATGTAAATAATATGGTAACTTAAGTGAGTCAAAATAATCATTGCAAACTGAAGTATCATTTGCTGTAAAGTGTTAAATGAACTAAAATGAGTAATAATTTCTTGTGGCTCAAGTGGTAGAGCATTGTGTTAGCAGAGCAAGGTTGTGGGCTCGATTCCCAGGGAACACATGTTAGGAGAAAATGTTAGTCTGAATCCAATCTTTTATTTTATGTCTATACAGGAGCGCTCTTTGATCAATAGCATTGAATGACTCAAATATGATGGATAGGCCTATAAATATAATATTAAGGTTAGATAATCCCCAAACTAATTTCAGAAGGAATCTCAGTGATTTGACTCTGGAGACAGATCTGTAATTATTTAACACAACTTTAATTTTTCCTCATATAACAAGTCTGTCTGTGATGGGCATCATTGCATTAATAAAACATCTACTAATACTACAGCAATAAATATTATGTATAGCAGTCAGAACATTGTTTATTTTTTTAGCTCCAGAAAGATACTGTTTGAATTCAGTTTCTTCACTTTAATCTCTTTCATTCTTTCATTTCAAATTAATAAAAAATCGCATCAATGTGTAATGTGTCTTTATTATGTTATGAGAGATAATATTCAGTGAATTTCCAAATCTGAACCAACAGAATCTGAACTGTCACTAAGGTTTTCAGATAAACCTTTTTCTTTATTTGACAAATATTATAAAGAACACCAAGTTCATTGTGTCTTTTTGTAAGGATCTACAATTTGACCAAAAATGGTTACACTTGAGTGATGAAATGAATTTGCAGTAAAACACCTCATTAAATGTTCACTTTGCTGGAGAACAGGTTTGTAAACCGGCTCAAACCCATGCATGCATTGCTACTGTGGTATATTTATTCATCGCACAGACATTATTTTTCATAGCACGTTCAACACATGTCACACTGTACAGCCCTGGTGTGTAATCTGTAGATATGAAGTCAGAAGAGATGTGTTCCAGCTTTCAGTAAAGATCAACTCTTGCTTGTAGAGATTAAAACATGATACAGTAGTGTCCCAAATCAAAAAGATCCCGCTTGACTGTAAATCACTGTCATTTGTTTTAGATGACAGGTTTACATGGTCTTGAAGTATGATGTAGATGAATCTGATTTTGATTAGTTGGTTGATATAATGGAAGGGCCACATCAGAAGTGTCTGTGCTGAGAAAGTGAACGATGCTGAAGCTGTAAATAATGAAAGGATGTGAGAGTGTTGAAGCTGGGGTCTGTGTCACTATCGCTAGAGAAGATATAAATTAAGAAGGGGAGAGAAGTGAGACGACTGAGGAGAATTAAGGTGAATGTGTCACAATGGTAGAAATGAAGCTTGTGTGTTACATGAGGATGATACTGATCTGACAGAAGAGAGCTTGGACTCTACTGTGATGGAAGGGGACTTATACTTTTCTCTTTTACATTGCAGTATATATTGTAGTTTCTTTTCTCGAATTTATGAAATTGATTGTATTAATGTTTTAAAACTGTTCCCACTCTGTTCTTTGTGTCATCAGTGTAAGATCAGGATCACATGTGTCCAGCTCTGTGTCTGTGAAGAGTGACTGGTCAAAACCTGAACCACCGGGATTCAGCGAGAAAACACCATCAGCTACTGAAAGGTATTTCATTTGGTTTGTTACAACATAGCATTAGCTAATGTCTTCACTAGGGTATCTGTGATAGGAAATAAGTAAATAATACAATAAATCACAGAGTTTCTGCTTCTTTCTTCACTGGACTGTGTCTAGAGCTTCTCTCCAGTAATACAGTTACACAGACAGACACTAGAGAGCATAAATTCAATAATGAATGTGACAATCAAACATGAATGTGTTCATCTATCTACAGAAATGAGCATTCACAACATTAAACCTGTTCAAATGAGACTCTGTTCTTTGTGTCATCAGTGTAAGATCAGACTCACATGTGTCCAGCTCTGTGTCTGTGAAGAGTGACCGGTCAAAAGATGAACCACTGAAGTTCAGTGAGGAAACACCATCAGCTACTGAAAGGTATTTCATGTGTTTTGTATTATGGCACTAGCTAATTTCTCCACTGGGATATCTGTGATAGAAATGAAATAAAACCATAAATCAAAGAACAATATCTGCTTTGCTTTTTATTGAACTCAGTCTGGAGCTTCTTTCCAGTAATACAGTTACACAAGCAGCAGCAAGGAGGCATAAATACACCATAGAAACATGAATATGTATTTCCATCTTTCTGTTATTAGTGTCAATAGTTTTTTCCTTATAGGACAGAAAACTTACATTTGTACTTGAGTAGAACCTTCTCTTTAACAGAATTAACTTCTAACTGCAGCATTAACAGCTGAAGTTTGCTCTTTGTGTTTGATAAAAAAACAGTAGCAAGAGATTTGTTTAATATATTGTCTTAACCACATTTAATTTTATTCACCATTTTGACAGTCTGCATTATGAGACATTAGATACAGACTTCCAGATTAACAGGAACCGCAAGAATTTCACAGACAAACTCATAGGAATCTTCCAGGTGAAAATAATATTTAATGATTATACTTATAACAAATAAATTGGTTATTGGACAATGTTTCTTTTACAAATATTTTTAATTATGGATCATATATTTTGGACCAAATGAATGTGGATTTGGTTGAATTTTGTTCTTTTGCCTCTGTTTTTTGTTTATAGGATCTTGAGGAGAAAATAATCACATTTCTAAAAACTGAACTGGACCTGTTTAAGAAAATATTACAAAAAGAGGACATGCAATACTTTGTGAAGGACTTTAATGAGAACAGATGCAGTATGAAAGAAGCAGCTCTTGATCTCACGCTCTACTTCCTGAGAGAGATGAAGCAAGATGAAGCTGCTGATACTCTAGAAGGTAAGAGACTCCAGTGCTGTCAATTAATAATTTTATTTATAATTATTATAATAATTATTTTAGACTTCCACATTCTGTTCTGAACATAAACCCAGAGACTAAACAATCTTTTATTTCTGTGTTTAGATGAGCTGTTCTTCATTCATCAGCTAAAGTGTAGCCTAAAGAAGAAGTATCAATGTGTGTCTGAAGGAATTGCAAAGCAAGGAGACTCTACACTTCTGAAGAACATCTACACAGATCTCTATATCACTCAGGGTTGTAGTGAACAGGTCAATACTGAACATGAGGTGAGACAGATTGAAGTTGCTTCCAGACGTCATGAATCACAGGAGATACAGGTTGAGTGCAAACATTTGTTTGAAGCACCTGAACAAGACAAGCAGATCAGAACTGTACTGACAAAAGGAGTTGCTGGCATCGGAAAATCAGTCTCTGTGCAGAAGTTTGTTCTGGATTGGGCCGAAGGAAAAGAAAATCAAGACATCAGCTTCATATTTGCTCTTCCATTTAGAGAGATGAACTTAAAGGAGCAAGAAAAACTAAGTTTGATGGACCTTATAACTCAGTTTTTCCCAGAGACAAAAGGACTGAACCTTACGAGAAGAAATCAATTCAAAGTCTTGTTCATTCTTGATGGATTGGATGAATGTCGACTTCCTGTAAACTTTAAGGATAATGAGACGTGGTCTGATGTTTCATCACCAGCCTCTCTGGATGTTCTCCTGACGAACCTCATCAAGGGAAATCTGCTTCCTTCTGCTCTCATCTGGATCACCAGCAGACCAGCAGCTGCCAGTAAGATTCCTCCTGACTGTATCGACCGGCTGACAGAGATACGAGGATTCAATGATGCACAAAAGGAGGAGTACTTCAGAAAAAGATTCACGGATGAGAATCAGGCCAAAGAAATCATTGATCATGTTAAACAATCAAAGAGTCTCTTTATCATGTGCCACATCCCAGTCTTCTGCTGGATTTCAGCCACTGTTCTCCAGAACATTTTAGAGGAGAAAAGAAAAAATGTTGTGAAAAACAATCAGACTGATGATGTCTCCAAAACACTGCAGGAGTCAAATACTGAAGACACTCCTAAGACTCTGACACAAATGTACACACACTTCCTCAGATTTCAGATCCAGCAGAGCAGACGAAAGTATGATGGAGAACATACACCAGATGTTTCCTGGGATAAAGATGCCATCTTTTCACTGGGGAAACTGGCATTTGATCAGCTGGAAAGAAACCATGTGATCTTCTATGACACAGATCTGGAAACCTGTGGTATTGACGTCTATAAGGCATCAGTGAACTCAGGCATGTGTACCCAGATCTTTAAGGAGGAAACGGGGATCACTCTTGGTACCATGTACTGCTTCGTTCACTTGAGCATTCAAGAGTTTATTGCAGCCCTTTATGCACATCTGTTTCTAGACATCAACAAGAAATATGTGTTTGATCAAGACTCTACAGAACAGGAAAACAAAAGTAAAACCATGATTGATTTGCTCAAGACTGCAGTGGACAAGGCACTAGAGAGTGATAATGGACACCTGGATCTTTTTCTTCGCTTCCTCCTTGGTTTGTCACTTCAGTCCAATCAGAGACTCTTACAGGGTCTGTTGACACAGAAAAATAGAAATGAGCAGAGCAAAAAGGAAATAGTTCAGTACATCAAGCAGAAATTAGAGTCTAATCTGTCTCCAGAGAGATCCATCAATCTGTTCTACTGTCTGAATGAACTGAACGACCAAACTCTGGTGAAAGACATTCAGACCCACCTTAGCAAAGGAAGTCTCTCATCTGCTGATCTTTCACCTGCCCAGTGGTCTGCTTTGGTCTTTGTGTTGTTGACATCAGAGGAGGAGCTGGAGGAGTTTGAGCTTCAGAAATTCAAGAAATCAGACGAGTGTCTCATTAGATTATCAGCAGTCATCAAAACCTGCAAAAGAGCTCTAAGTTATTGTTCTTTGTTAATGTTTTGTAAAATTGCATTAATCTACATTGATTCATAGCAGGTTTGGACACCCCTGATCTATAGTGATTATTAATCATATACCAATTATAAAAATATATCTTTGTTAGGGTTAAATAATAACGCACATTGTTTAACTTTATTATTATATATTTTTTTATATAAAGAGCAATGATATTTGATTAGATTTACATGGGATTTATGAAGATATTTCTGTTTTCAGCAAGCTGTTAAGTTACAGAAGAAGCATGTCATGTTATTATAAACCACATTGTTCCACAGTTATTTCCACTTCAATATGCAGTTCAACTTCTTAAACTTCTGCTATAAAGAAGATATAGAAACTCATCAAGATGATAGAGCAGCACTTTTATATATATATATATATATATATATATATATATACTGTATATCTCATTGCCATTAATGATACAAGCCTATTATTCATATACAAATTTTATTAAGTTGAATACAAGCATGCTAGTGTCAGTCTCTGGTTCATGTTTTGTCTTTATTGCCCTTATTTGGTCCTTCCTGTTTGTGTCCTTGTTTGAGTGTATTTGTCTCCAGCGCTGTGTATTAATTTATTCCCAGGTGTTTCCCATTGCTGTCCATGTATTTGTATTATTTGTATTATTCCAAGTCTGCCTGTCGTTCCCGAGTAAAGCTGGCCGTCTGTTCATGTGGCAAGCCTGCCGGTTCCTGCTGTACCAAGCCCACCAGTCGTTCAGCACTCTAGTTCACCAACCTTCCCCCCCCCGATCCAGAAGAGGAAACTAGGGAGGAGGAGAAGGGTGTCGTCTCCAGCCCCAAAGCTCGCTCCTGTGTGATCCCCAGCCTTTGTTAATAAAACCATTTTGATTTATTCACTTCTCATCTCCTCCCTCCTTCGATGCCGTGTTCCTCATGTGTGAAATGTGACAGCTAGTTTGTTTTATCTACAACATTTGAAAGAATACAATTCTATTAAATGATTCTATTAAATGATTGTGGCATAACAGACAAAAGCTGTCCAGCTCTGGCTACGGTTCTTGGATCAGATACCAATCTGAAAGAGCTGAACATGAACAATAATAATCTGCAGGATTTAGGAGTGACGCTACTCTGCGCTGGACTTAAGGATATAAATTGCAAGTTAGAGATACTGAGGTAAGTTTTGTGACCGATCCTAGTGTTTGGTTAGAATTCAGATCCATCTGTTAACATGGACCTCGTTAATTTGCCACAGAATTGAAGGCAGAACTGCTTCAGCTCAGTGAAATTAGTTGGCTTTATTCCAGCATGAACCCTACGTTGCAGGTCCTACCCCAGCATTTCAATGTGATTTAAGAGTGGACTTATGTTAGGCCATTTCAAAACTTAAATTTTCTTGTTTTTCAAACATGAGGTTGTTTGTATGTTGTAGGGTTGTGCCGATAAACGGTAGAATCGTGTATCGACGATAGTCAGAGATATCGACGATAGCAGATGTCCCTGTCGATAGTCAAGACGATTTTAGGCTCATTCTTCTATTAATGTATTAAATTATAGGCCTAATAATAATAATAACTATTATTATTTTTATTAGGCAGCCTTTTTATAATTTGGCTACCAAACTGGCCAGCTATTTCACTTCAGCTATTAGACTTCACATTCGGATATTAGACAGAGTTAATAGTAGAAAAAAGAACTTGAGGTTTGTGACAATTGTTTGTGATAAGTTCAGACAAATATTTGCTTTTTGTAGCCCTTACAGCTTTCTGAAACATGTTATAGAAGTTCCCCAAAACTTCATAAGAAACCTGCAATCTGTCCTTCTTCCATTTGCATTCAGCCTGTCTACAAGTCCGTCTCAGATTATGCATAGTGTGTGCGCCAGGGCACAGGTACAGGCTTATGAATTTTATACTTCAAGGGGTAATATAATTCATGATGTCAGCACAAGTATAATTAAAAAGATTAAGATGTGCATCAGCATCCAGATTAAGCAGTGTAGAGTCCAACTCCAGTTAGTTGCAGACTTAACGGCAGGCTACAAAAAAATCTTCACCAATGTAAAAAAGCGAGCCAAACGTGTCAGCGATGGATTTCTGAGGATTCTGCCTCGTAAGAGGACAGTACAAAGAACCGCCCTGTGATCAGAAAAGATGCACTACTGATTTAAATGTTTGAAACAGAAAAAGCATGGGTTAAAATCAAATCAATGGTATGACCATGGATATGGGTTGGAGTAAAAATCCTTAAAGACTTAAAAAATCCTGCAGAATATGGTTTAGAAGCACAGAAAACATGAATACGTTATGTAAAAAATAATCAAGGGAAATGTAATTTCTCAGTTTATGACCCCTTTCAGTAACTGTAAACTGAAGGATCCTAGGTGAGCAGATGTGTCTCTAGGCCATTTTGGATTCAGTTGTGAAATAAATTGCAGAGTAAACTGACGAGGAACAAAACTAATTAACTTCATGGATTATTATTGTAAAGGTAATTTCTAGAAGAGCTCATTGTTACATTTTGCATATTACATAACCTTAAGTATTTGTTTAATGATTGAATAAAGTCATATGGCCCCTTTAATGTTAACTTTGACCTTTCCTAATGCATAATTAAAATCAAAAGTAGTGCTTGTTAACATTAATGCACTGTGAATTAACATAACCTAACAGTGAACAGCTCTATTTTCATTAACTAACATTGTCAAAGATTAATAAATACTGTAATAAATGTATTGTTCATTAATACGTTAACTAACATTTAATTTAACCGTATTGTAAAGTGTTACCATAATTTGTATTTGTAATTTCTCCCCTCATGTTCATCATTTTAGGCTGCGTGGTTGTGGTCTAATAGAGGAAAGCTGTTCAGCTCTAGCTACAGTCCTGAGATCAAACTCCAGTCTGAAAGAGCTTGACCTGAGCAACAATCTTGGACAAATCCAAGATGGCGCCGCACATGGCTGCTTCAGTGCTTGGCTCTCCAGTGTTTGTACTGTTTTTGTTCGTTTTTCCTGTTTTTTGTTTAACAAACACGATCAGTTTCACCAGGGATGAACTGCTGAACATTCGGCAGAACACACCACATGATATTTTTCCGGATTTCTATTATACAGACGTTTTACTGAACATTGTTATCGGAGGAGCAGCGGCGCTGATCAAGCGCTTCAGGACGCGCAGACGGGGAAAGCGAGCGGGAGCGCTCGTCAGACTCAGGAAGCCCGGATTTCGAACGCCGTTGCCTAGCATCCATCTCGCAAATCTCCGCTCTCTACCCAACAAAACGGACGAACTGCTTCTGTTCTCTCGGACAAATAAGGATTTCTCTTACTCTGCTGCTCTGTGTTTCACGGAAACCTGGCTGAATGACGCCATACCGGACAGCGCACTCCATCTGCCGGACTTTCAGCTGTTTAGAGCGGATCGCGACGCAGAATCAACGGGGAAATCGCGCGGCGGCGGGACATGCTTTTACATCAATGAACGGTGGTGTACAGATGTAACTGTGTTAAAGAAGATGTGCTGTCCTGATCTAGAAACACAGTTTATCAACTGCAAGCCGTTCTATTCGCCGCGGGAGTTTCACTCGTTCATTCTGGTTAGTGTTTACATCCCTCCTCAAGCGCAAGTAAGTCTGGCTTTACAGAAACTCGCTGATCAGATCACAGACACAGAACAACAACACCCGGACTCTGTTTTAATCATTCTTGGGGACTTTAATAAAGCCAATCTCTCCCATGAACTGCCAAAATACAGACAGCATGTTACCTGTCCCACCAGAGACAGTAATATACTGGATCACTGTTACACCACAATAAAGGATGCATATCACTCTGTTCCACGAGCAGCTTTGGGACGTTCTGATCACTGTCTGGTTCATCTTATACCGACCTACAAGCAGAAACTTAAATCTGCTAAACCTGTAGTAAAGACTGTGAAGAGATGGACCAGCGAAACAGAGCAGGATTTACAATCTTGTTTTGACATCACAGACTGGAACGTTTTTGAAGCTGCTACCACCGATCTGGACGAACTCACAGAGACTGTAACATCCTATATTAGTTTCTGTGAGGATATATGCATTCCTACCAGGACTTATTTAACATTCAACAATGATAAGCCATGGTTTACAGTAAAACTCAGACACCTTCGTCAGGCCAAAGAGGATGCCTACAGAAATGGGGACAGGGTCTTGTACAATCAGGCCAGGAACACACTGAACAAAGAGATTAGAGCGGCTAAAAAGACCTATGCTAAAAAGTTGGAAGACCAGTTTACTTCCAACGACTCTACTTCAGTTTGGAGAGGACTGAGAGCCATCACAAACTACAAGACACCATCCCCTTGCACTGAGGCTAATCAACGACTTGCTAACGACCTGAATGAGTTTTATTGTAGATTTGAAACCCCCAACACCCACTCTGACCATCTCCCTACACAACCATTAACACCTCCTGCAATCCCCCTCTCCATACCTCCTGCTCTTCAAATCTGTGAAGATGATGTGCGCCAGGTCTTCAAGAAAAACAAAAGAAGAAAAGCACCAGGCCCAGATGGCGTTACACCAGCCTGTCTGAAAATCTGTGCTGACCAGCTGGCCCCCATCTTTTCACAGATCTTCAACAGATCTCTGGAGTTGTGTGAAGTGCCTTCCTGCTTCAAACGCTCCACCATAATCCCCATTCCAAAGAAACCCAAGATAACAGGACTTAACGACTACAGACCTGTGGCTCTAACGTCTGTCGTCATGAAGTCGTTTGAAAAACTGGTTCTGGCTTATCTGAAGGACATCACTGGACCCTTACTGGACCCCCTGCAGTTTGCGTACCGAGCAAACAGGTCCGTGGATGATGCAATCAACATGGCATTGCACTTCATCCTGCAACATCTGGACAAAACAGGGACTTATGTGAGGATCCTGTTTGTGGACTTTAGTTCGGCTTTCAACACCATCATCCCAACAACCCTCCAGACCAAACTGACCCAGCTCTCTGTTCCTAGCTCTATCTGTCAGTGGATCACCAGCTTTCTGACAGATAGGCAACAGTTAGTGAGACTGGGGAAATTCATGTCAAACAGCTGCTCCACCAACACTGGTGCTCCTCAGGGATGTGTTCTCTCCCCTCTGCTCTTCTCCCTGTACACCAACGACTGCACCTCTAAAGACCCCTCTGTCAAGCTCCTGAAGTTTGCAGACGACACTACAGTCATCGGCCTCATCCAGGACGGTGACGAGTCTGCTTACAGACAGGAGGTTGAGCAGCTGGCTGTCTGGTGCAGTCTTAACAACCTGGAGCTGAACACGCTCAAAACAGTGGAGATGACTGTGGACTTTAGGAGAAACCCCCCTGCACTTTCCCCACTCACCATCATGAACAGCACTGTGGCTGCAGTGGAGTCATTCAGATTCCTGGGAACCACCATCTCTCAGGACCTGAAGTGGGACAATCACATTGGCTCCATTGTGAAAAAAGCCCAACAAAGGTTGTACTTCCTTCGCCAGCTGAGGAAGTTTAACCTGCCACAGGAGCTGCTGAAACAGTTCTACTCAGCCGTCATTGAGTCAGTCCTGTGTACTTCAATTACTGTCTGGTTTGGTTCAGCTACAAAATCAGATATCAGAAGACTACAGAGAACTGTTCGGACTGCTGAAAGGATTATTGGTGCTCCCCTGCCCACCCTCCAAGAACTGTACACATCCAGAGTGAGGAAAAGGACTCAGAAAATCACTCTGGATCCCTCACATCCAAGTCACCCCATCTTTGAACTTTTGCCATCTGGCCGGCGCATCAGAGCCGCAAATACAAGAACAGCAAGGCACAAGAATAGTTTCTTCCCCCAGGCAATCTACCTCATGAACAGTTAAATGTTTCCCACTTAAACGTATGCTTATGCAAAAATGTGCAATATCCTTATATTTATTTGTTACCCCTCCATCCTAGAACATTCCTGCATCTCACTCAATCCTATTCCATTATCATTTATAGCACAATTGTTTATACACTTATTTATTTGCCAATTTGTAATTCTCCTGTAATTTTTTTTTTTTTTTTTTTCTGTGTGTTGTTGTGTGTCTGTTTACTGGAAGCTTATGTCACTAAAACAAATTCCTTGTATGCGCAAGCATACTTGGCAATAAAGCTCTTTCTGATTCTGATTCTGAATAATCTGCAGGATTCAGGGGTGAAGAAACTCCAGAAAGGATTAGAAAATACAAAATGCACATTGGAGAAACTCAGGTGAATATAATGAACCATCTTTTGGTTTTAACAATAACATTCTCTTTGGATCAAAATGCAAATGTTACTGTAGTAATCTAAAAAAGGGAAGACATGCTCAGATGACAAAATGTTTTTTTTTTCTTCTCTGATTAGAATAAATATATTAAACCTTTTTTGTAGTAGTAATATTAATTTATATAACTTTGAATAAAATAAACCTTTTCTAATAGACTTTCAGACTGCAGTATCAGTGAAGAAGGTTATAAAGCTCTGTCTTCAGCTCTGAGATCAAACCCTTCACACCTGATAGAGCTGGATCTCACAGAAAATGATCCTGGAGAATCAGGAGTGAAGCTGCTCAGTGATTTACTACAGGATCCAAACTGTCAACTCAAGACACTGAGGTGAGACCTGATGAAATAATGCTGAATAAATGATATATAGACAATTTATTGATAAAGAATATTTTATTAATACAGTTTGTGAAAGTAAATCCACCCCTTTCAAAGTGTTTCAGAGTCAGATGTTGTTTATTTCTGAAATTAAGTTAACTTGATCTTCTCCTTTGCAGGTTTTTGGGTCCTGCTGCAGATGAAGGCTGTCAGTATGTGACTGGAATTGTGGGTAAAAACCCGTTACTCCTGAGAGAGCTGAATCTGAGTGGACGTAAACTAGGAGACACAGGAGTGAATCAGATCTCTGCTCTACTGCAGGATAAACACTGTACACTCAACACACTGAAGTATGTTTTTTCCTTCTTACAAGAACACTGTTAAATTCTTGCTGCTGGGTGTTTTTATGTGTCTTGTATAAGAGATTGCTGACTGAAAAACCATATGTGACTTTTGTAATGTGTTTGTCATTGTCCTCGCCATCATCAGCAGTATTTGTCAACTGTCAGCTAAAACAACCTGGTCAATATTCAGATTGAAACTGAAGTGTTTTCTCTTTATGCAGTCTGAAGAACAACTGTATCACAGAAGGAGGTTGTCATGTTCTGGCTGCAGCTCTAAATTCAAACCCTTCAAATCTGACAGAGCTGGATCTGAGTGAGAATAAACTAGGAAACCCAGGAATGAAGATCATCTTGACTCTGTTTGAAAATGAACAGTGTAGACTGGAAAAGCTGAAGTAAGTATTTTAAGTGTATCACAGTAATTACACACTCAAGTGACCCACCTGTTTCATAGATTTGAAAATACTCATTATGGATTGAGATATATTTGGAAATAAAAACTAAATAAATGCTGTTTTACAAGTTATGGAGAATTGTTCTATGTGTTAACACTTATAACTGAACGTTATTATACGTTATTATGAATCATTTATAAATTATTAGTTAATGATGAACTAATCATTTACAAAACATGACTACACATTCATAATTTATTAATAAGTGATAAGTTAACATTATAGTAATGTTTTATTAATTCTAAGTCACTTATAAGTAACTAGTTAATGATGAATGAATCATTTACAAAACATGACTATACGTTCATAAATTAAGTGGTATGCTAATGATTTACAAATGTGTTGTAAGTTATCTTAAAAAATGATAAAATCATCAAATTCATGTTTTGATCAATTCAGCAAAGGCATGAGTAAAGTATTAGATAAAGTTTAATACACTTTTGAGTGATTCTGAGAATCATGATGAAATTCTTATTGGATCTAAACATTTGTTAAAATTTTGTGCAGAATCTTTTATTGTTTAAAATCAGCAATAAATGCTGTCTGTAAGTGTTTAGAAGCTTCTGTCACGTCTCTACTACGGTCTTGGCCCATTCCTCGCCTGATAAAGCTTCCAGATCAACGATAATCTTTGGTTTTCACATTGCCACAGCTTTTTTCAAATTCAACCAGATATTTTCAATGATAATTAAATCTGGAGACTGAACAGGCCACTTAAAAACATTTGCAGCAGACATAACGCTGAACCATGGGTCCAAGAAGTTCCAGTTTGGTCACATTACTCGATAAAACATTATTCCAGAGCTCCACAGGTCTACACAAGTGAATTTTAGCAAGTTCAAGTTGGCCTTTTGTTCTTCTTGATCTGCATATAGCCTTAGACTTTCTAAACTAATATTATTATTTATTCTCTGTAGCTTTTCTATAGCTTTTGTGAGATCTCTGTTGACTTTGCCATTTTTGCTAAAATCTTTGAGGGTTGAGTAATTTTGATTGACTGTAGGTTATAATTGTGGAAAATTAAAACTGCATAAATTTTAAATTGCATTTGTTGTAGTTTCAGTTCACTAATATATAACTTTACCCAGCTTTACTGTCAAAAGAGTCCATTCAGGCCCAAATTCCTGTAGTGCATCTTTTTTATTTTCTTCATTCTAGAACATGTACTTGTGTGACAATCTGTGTTATAATGAAGAATAACATCTTTTCTAATAGACTTTCAGACTGCAGTATCACTGAAGAAGGTTATAAAGCTCTGTCTTCAGCTCTGAGATCAAACCCTTCACACCTGATAGAGCTGGATCTCACAGGAAATGATCCTGGAGAATCAGGAGTGAAGCTTCTCAGTGATTTACTACAGGATCCAAACTGTCAACTCAACACACTGAGGTGAGACCTGATGAAATAATGCTATATAAGTTATACACATGAATTATTTATATTATATATAAATATTAGTGTATTATTTCTCTAAATTATTAAGGTATACAATTTATTGCATCAAAAATGTTCAGAATGATCAAACATGAAAGATGAGATGCTGCAGCTTCTGTTGTTTTGATGATAAATGTCAGCACAGTTTAGTTGTGTTAAAAGTTACAGCTTAATCAGACATTTTGGTTTACTAGATGTGCTGGTGTTCAGTATTTCAGTGCCTCGATAGTTAACTTATGATTGTGAAAAATATTCAGTGTGAGGAGTTATCCTGACTGTTTAAAAGTTACTGAATGCACTGTACATTAATTTCCATCAAGCTCAGATTCACAACACTGTCGATCACTGATCTAGAATAGAGAACTGGATTACTAATGACATCATGAATGTGAAGCCACCATATTGGTAATCCCTAGTGTGTGTAAATGTTCTATTGAATTAATAGGAAATTGTATGATTTTAATGAGACATCACATAAGTCACGGTTTTTAAATCTGAAGTATCCCTGTACATTCTTACAATGCAAACACTCAAGGGAATTTCCCCTACTTATTAAAAAGCTACGTTCATTACAGTAGAGAACATCATGAACATGATAAACATCAGACGGACACGACCTCATCATATAACAAATGACAAAGTGCTCATTCTGAAATCGGAAAAAGAGTTATGCTTCGTAAACACATCTTTATTCGCATTGAACAGTTATTTATTGTTTATATAATTCTGTTATAGTGTTTTTATTCGTACAGTAGCTGCTAACTGCAAATGTTTCAACAATGATTTTGTTAACAGCATTCATTTTGAAGCAGGTAAGGATTTAAATGGTGGTTAAATTATTATTCATTTAGCATACAACATTTTACATGGAAACAATAGCTAATGCTAGTAAACCTATTTGCGCGATTTTGGAGAGTCTGAAATAGAGGTCTTCACGGGTCCAAAAGTTTGTGCCAGAATCCGAAAGAGATCCGTAATGTACTACACTGAACTGACCCGGACCAGTCTATTATTTCAAAAGCTGGACCTAAACCCACCTGGAAGACAAAGCCCCGACTGGACCCGATTGTAACATATTCCACCTTAAATTGCAATTGCAAGCCAATAAATCTGTTGCGAAAAATAAAACTTTTTGTCTTACCTAATTTAAGGAGCCATAATCTCTCTTCTTTGTACCTGACTGCCTGTGATGCATTACAATCCTCCGACAAGAAAGTTATCCATGTTATTCCGCTCGTTATTCCAAGTCCAAGCTCAATCCACTCATTATTTCAGCTTCAAAAGTCCACTTGATGTCACTGTGACGGATGACAAATGCAACTGTGCACATGTACATTCTGACTCGAGTTAACTTGCATAATAACTTAGACTGTTTGCCCTTTTGAACTATAATAACGATCGCTTGTTCAGTGCCATGGCCGCTCTGTCTATCATCTCTGTGCTCTCTGCTCTGCTTCGAGTCTGAATCTGACCACTAAAACTTTGATTAAACAGTTCATTTATATTATTATAAAAAAGGGAGAAAATGTAAAGCGCAGTTTGGCTGTCTAACATCAGAGAGAGAGAGAGAGAGAGAGATTGCTTTTTTTTTTTTGGCTCATACTTTTCTTTTCCTAATTTTACAAGTGGCAAGTTACAAAAAAACAAGCAGTGTCTGATCACAGCCGGGTGTTCCCCGAGTCTGATGATCGCACGGGCATTACACACAATGTTAAACAGACCCGGGACCCGAGGTAATAGATTCGGACCCGACCTGGACCCGGCTGATCATTTAAAATATAGACCTGAACCCGTTCGGGTCGACGGGTCTCGGGTACACTGTGAAGACCTCTAGTCTGAAATAGATGTTGCTCAATCAGGACATTAAAATTATACACACCATAATTTATTCAGAGAATAACTGAATACAGACAGTACATACATGAAATTAAGCTATAATATATATAAAATATAAATTAAGCTTTTCATTGTAGTAAAGAACAATATTTACAGAAGCTATTGTATTATTCATTGTATATTCAAATCAATTTCTGATACTAATAGGTTCATATTTAATAATTCCTGAATAATTACGTAAATAAAGAAATGGGCTATATTTTGTGTTGGATCAAGTTACCTGTGTCATCAGTGCTGAGCACTGATTTTAGGTCAGCGGTTTGCATGTGACTCAATGGTGCTCTCTGCTGGTAGGGAATAGTAAGACGGCTGATCAAACACTTCTGTTGACTTCACTGCCTTTTGGCAGTTTAGAATGTGATGAGTGATCCAGTCAAATATAGATCAGTGTTGTAGATCTACTACAGTAGATATATTACAGGCCACAAACATGTGATGTGTGTCAGGAGAGGATCAGTGATACACACACACACACACACACACACCTGTCTGACCCCTGCAGAATTACATCAGATAAATAAAACTATCCAGAGATGGTCTGAACCCATGGCACCTAATAACAAAAGAGATGTAACAAAAAAACTCTTGGCCACTAGGGGCAGCCATAATTAGTACATGCCATTACTTAAACCAAATAAAACTTCATGCACATTTAACACAGTGTTTGGTGAATTCTGCTCGATAATAATAGGAAGAGCCGGCATCAAAAGATCAACTTAATATATCTCTATGAATGCTTAGCTGTCACAAGCTAGTTATCTCTTTGCTAACTTTCCTCATCTCCTGCTTAAAAGCCAGAACGGTCTTCAGATTTTTGAGAATCATGATCTAGTGAGCTTTTGCCCCTGAGTTTATTTTAACTTTACTTTTATCTTGCACATTGAATTGATTCCAGCTTCATCTTCTCTTCTGCAGGTTTTTGGGTCCTGCTGCAGATGAAGGCTGTCAGTATGTGACTGGAATTGTGGGTAAAAACACGTTACTCCTGAGAGAGCTGAATCTGAGTGAACGTAAACTAGGAGACACAGGAGTGAATCAGATCTCTGCTCTACTGCAGGATAAACACTGTACACTCAACACACTGAAGTGAGTATCTTACATCATTTCACATGTTACATGACTAGTAATGTTACAGTCGTCTGTTTTAATTCTCATTTGAGTCCGACTCCACGTTATAAAGCTTGGAAGAGCCAGGACATTTTTAATATAACTCTGATTATATTTGTCTGAAAGAAGAAATTCATATACATCTAGGATGTCTTGAGGGTGAGTAAATCATGGAGTAATTTTCATTTTTGTGTGAACTATCCCTTTAAGTGCACAGAGGTTGGAGAAAATAATGTGAACACATTAGAAATATCCAGTATTTTATTAATGTGTTTACCATCGTTTGCCTTTAATACAGCTTAGAATAGATTCATACAACTTTTGAATAGACTTTCAATTAAATTCTGTCTCTAACTTCTGCTGTGACTGCTGAATGTGTTCATGTTTACTGACTACAAACTGAGGATTGAAGACTAATTAAAAAAAATTATATGTGTGTATGTGTATGCATGTTTCTATATTTAAATGTAATTTCATAAAGGCAGTCTGGTTTCCACTGTCACTTCTGGGTCTTCCTCTGGGACAACGGCCAGGGTTTTTTGGCCGACTGGGTCTCTGAGTTTAGGTTAGAGGAGGTTATGAATGAAGCTGGAGTTTCTCTGCGTCTGGAGAGCATCAGTGCAGAGGATCATTTCATAAAGTTAAAGATATTAATAATAACAGCTCAGAAGTCACTTTCAGACAGCAGCGAGTGTTTGAAATAACTTCTGTTTGAGATCTGATGTGTATTATGATCACCTAACAAGGCTGAAATATTTATAAGAGATAAAGACTATACACACTAGCCATTAACATTACCATAGTAAACATGGTAAGACCGCTTGAAGAAATCAGAGTCAGCTTCTCATTCAGACGATCACAATAGTGTATTATTTAGTGTAGTGTATAGTAACATGTTTTATCGGTCCTAACTCATCTACGCTCCATGTAAATCTTTAACAAAGCATGCAAACAAACGTCTGCTTTTATCATGTTTGTTTTGTGATCGTGCTGGTTCCAGTGACTTATCTATTATTAGTTTTCTGATAACTTCTTTGTTGGTGAAATGATGGAGTTGTGTGCCGTTGTTCCAGAGAGGCGTGTAAAGGGTGTTTTAATGAAGCGCTGAGGAGTTTCTGACCCGACGGTGGAAACACAGAGTGATTCTGGGCTCAGTGCTACAGGTCTGAATTATTATGAGACACTGACACGTCATCAAAGTATTAGTCCTTTACCACGTCACAAACTCATCAACACTGATTTTAGTAGATTTTAAACCTGGAAGACAAAAATATTGCAAAAATCTCAAAATGAACTAGAATTGTTCAATTAAAATGAATGAATGCTAACATTGTCTTCTATGATGTGCAACACAAACACCTCTGATACAATCTCAGAAAAAGTAGTCTGGGGTTTCATGACCCTTTAAAAACTAACTTCTCATTACCATCACTGACTGTTACCTTGTTTATATATGTCAGAGGTCGCACGCCTCTGGAGCAACTAGGGGTTAAGTGTCTTGCTCAGGGACACATTGGTGTCTCACAGTGGATTCAAACCCGGGTCTCTCACACCAAAGGCATGTGTCTTATCCACTGCGCCTTCACCATATGTATTTGTAGATTTTTATATGTTCATATATTTTTGTATAGTTCATCTGTCTATATTCTTTACTAAACATGTTTGTGTAAGAAAGACTTGTAAAGTAAGTTGTTGTGTGATCGAACTTTTGAAAGTTCTGCTAATACAGCAGGTCAAAAACACAACCCAATATCCAATCATTTCAGTTAATAATAGCAAAAATACACAAACATTTCTCTTTTATCCAGTGGGACAGAACTGTTTTCATTGTGTGAATGAAATGAATCTCTCTCTCTCTCTCTCTCTCTCTCTCTCTCTCTCTCTCTCTCTCTCTCTCTCTCTCTCTCTCTCTCTCTCTCTCTCTCTCTCACACACACACACACTCTCACTCTCTCTCTCTCTCTCTCACACACACACACACACACTCTCTCTCTCTCTCTCTCTCTCTCTCTCTCTCACACACACACACACACACACACACACACACACACACACACACACACACACACACACACACACACACACACACACACACACACACACACACAACTGTAGCACCGAGGAACAGTTGGGGTTCAGTTCTTTCTCATCTCAGTCAATCACCGGAGATCACAGTAATCCAGTTCATTAAAAATGTATTTAAGTAAATTGTAATTCAGAAACAGAATTTTCTTGATTTCTCACATTTAAACTCAACTTTCACATTTAATGTTATTTTAAGTAGTTCTGTAGTTCATCCTGTGTCTACTTTGTTCATCTTTTTCCTTCTGTTTTTGTTTATGGTCATATAATAAGGTTTTTGGCAATGTTTTATTTATTGCACTGTATGGTGTTAACACATGATGAATTACTCACACATGAACATAACGCGTCTGATTCATTGTGTTTTCTCTTTCTGTCTTCAGTCTGAGTTATTGCAGTATTACAGAGAAACAGTGTCTCATCCTGACTTCAGCTCTGAAATCAAACCCATCACACCTGAGAGAACTGAACCTGAGCGAGAATGAACTACTAGGAGACTCTGGAGTGAAACACCTCAGTGATCTACTGATGAACACACAATTCAAGCTGGAGAAACTAGAGTTAGTATCATTATACTCTACAGCAGTTACAGTCAGATTAAAGATTACTGTTTACTTTCAGAAAGTCACCATGAAATTAAAGTTGACTGTTGTTATTTTTTATGGAGTATTGCAGTGCTGAAATGATTTATCTGAGCACATAATGTATTTCTAATCCTGATCTTTGATCTGAATAACTTTCCTTCTCCTCACAACTGTCATGAATCCTGTCCGTGGTCTTCCGTCCGCTCTCCACCAGAGGTCCCGCTCCTATTATATTGACTCACACTACACAGACTGTTATGTGTCCCCCGGACTACATTTCCCATGATCCATTGCACTGATTAACCATAACTGAAGGAGATTCATCTGTGATTATGAACGTGATATTTAATAGCTTGATAGTGAACTATGGTTCTGTTT